>NW_025767698.1:180762-369796 GCF_003918875.1 Haliotis rubra
AATCGACGTTCAACCTAACCACACCACTACCACTCACAGTGATCATGTCCTGATATACGGAACATAAAATGCCAATACCTTCCCAGTCCTCCAACACAGTGATACATCCCGCTGCTGCTGCTGCTGCTGCTAAATTATCAAACCCTGCATCTGCAATATGCAGAATTGAACACCACCATGCTCTATCATTGAAGATGAAGTGAAAGCTGGTACAGTCACTGTAACAGAGGGCATATAATGAATCAGAAGACTATAGGTCTGGAGTCTCGATTACAGTAGTCTCCAGTATCATCTGTTGATCAATTAATTCTGTATGATCAGTGCTTAAAGCTTGATTATTTTCAGGTGGAGACTTGGCTCCTCGCAAGTATTATTTCTTGGTGCTTTATTTTGTAAGGAGCCACTCATACTTTAAAGGCACCATTTTTGTTCGGGCTTACACAATCATTTTTAGGGAAAGTAGACAAGATGTAACACATTCTATTTGTCAGAATTATTATTAACAATAACTGCCTTTCCGAGAGCCAATCTAAAGGAATCAAGCACTTGATAGCTGCTGCTTCTGTTTGTTGATCATGCTGTTGATCACTGGATTGTCTAGTTCAGACACAATTGGGGCGGTGGGGTAGCCTAATGGTTAAAGCGTTGGCTCGTCACGCCGAAGACCCGGGTTCGAATGCTTTGTACATTCACTGGGCTCTGTGTGAGTTATTACCTTCTGGCACAGTATTCTTGTATAGAACCCGTGAAGATCCGGGTTAGAATTGATCTTCAGTAACCCATGCTTGTTGTCAGAGGCTAACGGGATCGGGTGCTTTAGTCTGGTCCGCCATATAGCTGGAATATTGCTGAGGATGGCTTAAAAACTGAACTCACTCACTCACTCTTGCATAGATCTGAGAAACATGATTGGACTGGGGGAGTAAGCATAGTTTACTTCATCCCTTTTATTTTGTGATGGACATGTTGGATAAAAAATTGCTCTTGAAAATGCATCAGCTTAGTATATTATTTTGAAAAGGAGCCCTAGTGACTTCGGGGATTCAGAATCTGAGATATGGGCTTGTTTCTTATCAAGTGTTTGCATTACAGGTAGCGTTGGCCTGAAGGGTAAATATTATGTTCAGGGACTATGAAGCATTACGGTGTTTGTGTGTTTGTTTGTTTAACCCCTCACTCACCAATATTTCAGTTGTATGGCAGGTAGAAATTAATTTTCAGCAACATATGGTTGCTATAAGAGGTGACTAACAAGATCAGGTGATCAGACTTGCGACCTTGGTTGACACATGTCATTGTATCCCAGTTGTATACATTGATGATCATGCTGTTGATCACTGGATTGTCTGGTTCAGACACAATTATTTACACACCGCCGCCATCACACTCCGGCACAGCGATGACTTAACATAACATCACAGCCACGGGCTAATTTGCATATCACGTGACCGGACTTTTCTCTTGTTTGTAATCAAACGCGCATATTCATAATAAGAAGAGACTGGACTCACGAAAGCTTTTCGGCACTCTCTTCATAATGTTTTACATTGTTACATATATATTCTTCCACAACTGCGACAGTTAGGTCTATGACAGTACATATTTAGATATCAACCTGGCTGCATCGTTTGCTTTCCGTCGGCTTCGATTACCGCACGTGGAGCCGTACAACCTATGTAAACAAAGGATCGCTACGCAAATCAAAATAGTGTTACATGTTTTTGGATATTGTCTCAGTGAAACTAAACCATTCTATTAAAGATGTTTAGTTAGATGTGTAGACTCGTCAAAAATAAAAGAGTGAAAGAAATCTGTACATTATATTGAATGGACATTGCAAGATGTGACTAATCGTCACATTTTTTTGGCCTGTGGCAGAGATACTATGCTGGCTGGCCGCACAGAACTCTGAGTAGGAGATTGTGCCGCCATACAACTGACATATTGATGAGTGCAGTGGTAAACAACAAACAAACAAAAAGTAGTTCCGTCTGAAGTCAGTTTTGTCATTGCCACAGGTTTGTTTGACATGTACATTTACTTTTCAGGTACATTTCTAAGTCAGTCCCGGAAGATCAATGCCATGACAATCGAGAATCGAGCTGATCGATGGATGAATCAGAACATAACTCCTACATGATGTTTGTTCCAGGCTGTGTGTTGTTCAGACGGGATCCACTGCTGCCCAGAGTTCATGACCTGCAACCTGACCTCGCAGACATGTGACGGAGATAACGTCCAGATCTCCCTGCCCATGTACAGACACACCCCATCCCGACCCCTCCCTAAAGCTAGCAGCATACAATGTGGTGGCGGCTTTGAATGTCCAGATGGAAACACCTGTTGTAAGATGGCCACTGGCCAGTGGGGATGCTGCCCTATGCCAGAGGTAAGGGTGTGACAATTGTTTGATTAGCATTCTAATAGTTGGTGAGTCAATAATGAAGCATAGATTTTAGTGTAATATAATTCTAATTTTATGGATGACAACTTCTTGTGTATTGCACAGAGCGACATTTTGGTGTAGTTTAATAACAGTGTAAGAATCGGGCTCAAGAACGTGAAATCCATAAAGCTGTATGCTTCATTATTATGTGACAAGTTAACAGAAACATCGGTCCATCTGTGTTATTTCATGACAGTTCTAAACATTTTGAAGTTCAATTTCTTCTCCCAGCGACCAAAAAGAAGGAAAAAAAGGTCAATATAAATTTTGAAAATATATCATTTGGCCACTAATCGTAGCATTAATGTGATGTATTTGGGCACTTTGGAGCAACCTGTTTTCTTTGTGGAAAGATTTTGATATTGAATAAAATTAGGTATGAGAAGCCTATTTGCATTTGAATGGCAGAGATTAGTGCCCCTTGAAATCCATATCAACTGACTTAGGTACAACAGCTTTTAATACACTCGGGGGCGGTGGGGTAGCCTAGTGGTTCAAGCGTTGGCTCGTCACGCCGAAGACCCGGGTTCGATTCCCCACATGGGCACAATGTGTGAAGCCCATTTCTGGTGTCCCCCGCCGTGATATTGCTGGAATATTGCTAAAAGCGGCGTGAAACTAAACTCAGTCAGTTTAATACACTGACCCAAACTTGTCTATTTGCATCATTTTCAGTACATTTCAGTCTAATGTACCAAATTTCAGTTAGTCTCCACACTGGTGGCCAAGCTGAGACTGATACTCTCTCCATTGGCTCTGGAGTTATTCCCTATTCACTTTCTTTGTGGAGAACCCTATCTACTCAAACCCTGTGAAAACTCAGTCCCTTTTAGAAAGTGGTCAGATGTAACATGTTATAATTAGGATTACGCTTTCTTAGTAGGCGGCGGTGGGTTAGCCCAGTGGTTAAAGCGTACGCTCATCATGCTGAAGACCAGGGTTTGATTCCCCATGTTGGTACAATGTGTGAAGCACTTTTCTAGTGTCCCCTGCTGTGATATTGCTGGAATATTGCTAAAAACTAAACTCACTCACATCTAAGGTGTCCTGGCTTCCTCTGTTGCAGGCCGTGTGTTGTTCCGACAAGATCCATTGCTGCCCAAAAGGAAGCACCTGCAGTACCGGCTCCTGTATATCTGACGGCCTGGCCATCCCCTGGGCAGTGAAGACATCGGCCACAAAGACGGCCCTGAAGACTCCGGATGTGGGCGTGTTCACCTGCAACGGCACACAGAAACAGTGCAATGACGGAGACACGTGCTGTAAGGCTGCACAAGGGTACATGGCCTGTTGTACTTTCAGCAATGTGAGTCTGTCTTCTTGCAAAACACATCTTCTCGAGGCAAGAGTGTCCTCTAGCCTTTGTCAAAGTCTGGTTTTTCACCCTTGATGGAGGGCTGGGGTTAAAGCTTTCACTGGTCATTCTGAAGGCCCTGGTTCGATTCCTCACATCGATACAGTGTGTGAAGTCCATTTCTAGTGTCCCCTGCAGTGGTATTGCTGGAATTTTGCTTATTGCAGCATAAAACTCACTCACTCACACACTCACTCACTCATTCACTCACTCACTCCCTCCATACCTTTTTTATCCCACCGACATGCAATGTGGGGGGATATAGTTGACACCTTGTCAGTCTGTCCAACCGTCGGATTTAGTCTTAAAAGGGAAAGGTGGGCTTCGTTTCCGGAGCATAACTCTAAAACCTTTCAATCTCTTTCCGGAAAACTTTGCAGATATATGAGGTAGATCTCTACGTGGTGCCTTTTGCTATTTACAGATATTTTTCCTTATCCTGACTCATGCTCTTTTTGCTTGTCTTCTTCTTCTTGCGAACATAGTGGAACACTTGTATCTCCCTAATTGAAGCTCCCTTCAATGTAAAATCACTAATTAGTACTCACCACGAGTTACCTCCCTTCCACAAGCGCGGGAACGAGGGCGCCACCTCCACCCATGTGCCTCACTCTCTCCTTCTTTGCCCAGTGAGCTGGATGAGAGAGCCTGTGTCTCCCGACACACTATATCCTTTGATTATATTTAGTTAGTTACCTCGTGATAGACATCTATAGAGGTTTAGCTAGTATCCTTCAACAATTATATATTGATATTTAGTCGTGTTTCTACTGTTTATTCAATGGACGCCGTGTTGTTTCAGTGGATTACGTTGATAAAAATTCTGTACTGTTGCACATTACGCTTTTATTCTGCTGCTGATCCGCATTTAATATGCCCTAGCTGTACCGCCGCGCCATGTTTCATTTTATTCACGTTGCAGTTGCGGTACTAATTTATCCAATTCTGCCTTTAATGAATAATTACTTTGTGTTTGAGACGCCGCAGCAGATAGGTCGCGTATGCAGAGTCTAACCATGACTGATACACCTGAACCCTCGCCAGTCTACTGCTGTTGGTCGACCCCTCCCGCCTGGTGTTCCGCTAGAGTAGTGGAGAGGCGGGACGTAGTCCGCCGCTTCCAAGAAGCGCCCTGCTTCCCCAGACATCCCATCGCCGCAGCCAAGACTAGAGGGTTTCTACTGCATCTCAACGTGACCTCTGAGGGGAAATCAACGGTCTACTTGAACTTTCTCAGCCGAGATTGTTCCCGCCGCAGATTTGGGCCTGTATGATGATCAGCCGATCATCATACCTGATGTACATCAAAAGAATGACCGATGTCGGCAACAGTGATGTCAGCGCAGATCAACATGCAGCCTGATGTACCAACGCTGATATTCTATGATCTTCCTGAGGGTCCCGTCGCTACCAACACTCAACGCAGACTTCGCACCCCCAGGGCAGCGTCGACCTCTGAGGGGAAATCAACGAAGTCTACTAGGACTTTCTCAACCGAGATTGTTCCAGCCGCTGAACTGGGCCTCTACGATGATCAGCCGATCATCATCCCCGACGTACGCCACAAGAAGCGACCGGAGACAGCTACAGTGACATCAGCAGAGATCGCCATGCAGCCTGATGTCTCTACACTGACGTCAGACGACTTCCCTGAGGGCCCCGCCGCTAACATCGCAGAGGGGGCACCGACTACTTCGTCGCAGACCATCCCAGATGAACTGTTGCAGACGCCATCACCTTACCTCCGATCGACTTGATTGCTGCGGTGCCACAGAATGTGGACACAGCCTACCATAAAGCCATTAAAATTCAAACGCCAGAGGCGTATGTTATTGGCCTTAATAGATCTAGAACGATCAATGAGATTCTTATCACCAGATTTCGTGACACGACTTCTGAAGATGATAGGATGATCTACTCGGCTCTACTTATGAAGAACCACACCCTGTATGAAGCTAACGCTCATATATTGATCGGACTCTAGACACTTCGCTAAGGAAGTCCCAGGCCACCTCCGCGAAGGAGCTAGAGCCTCACCAGTTACAAGGGACGTCGAGGAGGAGTAGCGCTTCACCGACCCCACATATTGCTGAGTGCGGCGTAAAACTAAACTCACTCACTCACTCACTCCTGTTGAACAGAGGTCGTTCGCGAAGCAAGCGCTCATATATATATATACTGATCGGGCTCTGACTCGATACCTTCGCGAAGGTCGTGAAGGCTAAGTGGCTACAAGTCTACTTCACACAGAAAATCTAGAATGGATACTTCGAGAGCTTCGCGAAGTCTCCGGCGTCCACCGAGGAAATCTCCTCCAAGGTCTCCATATATTAGCCACTCGTCATATATAGCTACTCATCAGTCCGTTCAAGACATCACATAAGTTGTCTATCAACTGTATGCCATATGCCGTCTATAAGCCTACGCGAAGACAATTGCACAGGCTATTTACAACACAGAACGTCGCTGTATTAATTAGTCAACGACGTTTCATAGGAATCAACCTTTCCGTATAGATTGCTAGAATATGCAATCCCGGACTACGATACGATTATCTACATGCGTGACCATTACGCACATCTGCAGACAATTCAATATCGAAATTGAACAGCAGCCTTGTTACAGCGAAAGTATAACTCATAATCGCGTCAAAGTTTCTGAGAAGAAATATGTACAACAAGTTCAGCTTTAATTCTACAATTATGACGATACATTCATGTATACAGTCTACAAGCTGACAACTTGCAAGTTTATTGTACCTTTATATAAGGAAGTCGGAATTATATTCAAAACTGAAGTTACTTTCACGACAGCCAGGAAAATAACCTACCCAGCATTAATATTACAGAGCGAGGTATTTCGCGCCGGAGGTTTCGCGCGTTTACCTTTAACCCTCAAAACACGTGGTCACTCGGGTAACTTCGAAGCTACGTGAAGACCGGCGATTATGCTAATATCAACGACGGCAAGATTTTATACAAGGTTTTTCCTGCTACACCGGTGACATCACAGCGGGTATTCTACAGAATCAAAATGCCTTGTTCTGATTGGACCACGATGGACAACGACCTACGCAGAGGTCGATCTTAGTTCACAGTTCAAGACTTACGTTACAAGTGACAACTATATATCAGTGAACGAGCAAGCCTCTTTACAGTCCAGTTAATCTGAACCTTCATGATTGGGCTGCTTTCTTCAGGTTAGAGACCTCCCCTGTCAAGTTAGGACGAGGGCACGGCAGTCAGGCGATTTTACATAAAGTTCAACGAGGACAGACACACCTGGTTGTGCACCTACATTGTCAAGGACTTCGCAACTAATTACCTAGACGACGGGATACAAATGGATCTAAATCCACAGCGTCTCAGACTACAGCTGAATTTCGTCATCAAGCTACTAACACAACTAGATGGTTAGTAAACCTACTTAAGCTTTCTGATTGGAGAATTAAAACGGAAGTTTCACGCTCCAACTTGGGGATCTGAATATAGTGCTCCAACACCTCACAAGTGAGGTTTATGAACACGCCTGGATGACATACTTGGACTCCATGATACGATGATTCTATCACGATGGCCAGCAAGAGCACTGTAAATTTATCTCCACCGAACCAAACAGGAAGGAAAAATGCAACAGATTATTTCCTCTATCATCAACTTACGCAGAATGAAGTCTCACGTACTATATCTCCGTTTGGATCAGAACTGTCATACTACGTGCATACAAGACGGATGGACCCAATCCGACCCTCCATGAGCTTTAATACTCATGATATTAGAGCGCTAACTTCTACAATTGATCTACACAAATGTTATTTGAAATAATGGAGGGTTTATTTCTGGAGATCCGATATGGTGGTTGCCAACCATTATCTGAGAGATATCACCACCGAGGACGTCTCAGGTATCCACCAATTCGATCCCATGGTCCTCGCACAACAGTTGACAGTTCCTCAGAGAAGATAAGTCAATCTTACAGATTTCTACTTATCTTATAACAGTACTTAATAGCTACATGCTATATATAATTTGCTTGAGTTCCTTTTATCATCACAGTACTATGATTATTACATCATACTATATATAAGTTAACAACTCTACAGAGTTTGTTATTATATATTTACCTTAAGTTAATCATATCTTAAGAGTAGTACTATGGTTACATGATAAATGCATTAGCTAAACAAACTCTACAGAGTTTTTGGCTATTATATACGTAGCTTAAGTTAATTATATCTTAAGCATAGTACTATACTCATATTGTAAAAATATATTAGCTAACAAACTCTACGGAGTTTTGCTATTATATAGGTAGCTTAAGCTTATTCATATCTTAAGCTCAGTACTATGTTTATATCATATAAGTATATTAGCTAACAAACTCTAAAGAGTTTTTTGCTATTTGGCTTAAGTGTCATCATATCTTAAGCAATATGGTTACATTATAACATGTATTAGCTAACAAACTCTACGGAGTTTTTGCTATTATATATGTAGCTTCAGGTTTCCTTCATAAGCTAGCTCAATACTAGGTTTATATCATATAAGTATTTTAGCTAACAAACTCTAAAGGGTTTTTTTGCTATTATACAATTAGCTTAAGTTTTCATCATATCTTAAGCAGTATGGTTACATTATAAAATGTATTAGCTAACAAAACTCTACGGAGTTTTGCTATTATATATATAGCTTAAGTTTAATCATATCTTAAGTTCAGTACTATGTTTATAACATAAAAGTATATTAGTTAATAAACTCTAAGGAGTTTTTTGCTATATACATTTAGCTTAAGTCTAATCTTATCTTAAGCTTAGTACTATGGTTACATTATAAATCTATTAGCTAACAAACTCTACAGAGTTTTGCTATTATATATGTAGCTAAAGCTTATTCATATCTTAAGCTCAGCATTATATCTATATCATATAAGTATATTAACTAACAAACTCTACAGAGTTTTGCTATTATATAATTAGCTTAAGTTTAATCATATCTTAAGCTTAGTACTATGTTTATATCTTAAAGTATTTTAGCTAACAAACTCTAAGGAGTTTATACTAGCATATTAACATCAAGTACATTGTTGATAAGTTAGCAGCAGGAATTCATCAGTTCAATGCCTTTATGAAGTTCCCATAGGGTTATTACAATCGTCACAGTTCAAATCACTAATTATTAAAATCCAAAGTATTATATATTCCCACCTCCTTTGCCGTAGGATTCTACAAGCAAAAAGAGCATGAGTCAGGATAAGGAAAAATATGTAATTTTTAGAGTAAAATTGATATTTTATACTTATCCTGACTCATGCTCTTTTTGCTTGTCTTCTTCTTCTTGCGAACATAGTGGAACACTTGTATCTCCCTAATTGAAGCTCCCTTCAATGTAAAATCACTAATTAGTACTCACCACGAGTTACCTCCCTTCCACAAGCGCGGGAACGAGGGCGCCACCTCCACCCATGTGCCTCACTCTCTCCTCATATACTGAGCCCAACATTTGAATTTACAGGGAAATCCAAAGTGTTATGTGGGGAGGATGGGAGGGCTTACCTCATGAGTCAGGATAAGTATAAAATATCAATTTTACTCTAAAAATTACATTTTTGTCATCTATATTTTTCCAGGTTTCCATGGAAACGATTCAGACTTAGTCTCAAAATGGAGGGTTGGGCTTACTTTCCAGAGCATAATTTGAAAATCATTCAATACCTTTCAACAGAACTTGTCAGATATATGAGACATATCCCAATGTGGTGCCTTTTGCTATTTGCAGATTTTTATTTATCCTGGTTTCCATGGAAACGATTCAGACTTTTTCTCAAAAAGGAGGGGGTGGTCTTCGTTTCTGGAGCACAACTTTCAATATCTTTCTACAAGACTTGGCAGACTTATCAAACAGATCTTGAAGTGGTGCCTTTTGCTATTTACCAATTTTTGACATGTATAAAAAAAAAATTTAAAAAAATAAAAAAAATTTTGACATGTATATTTTTCATGATTTCCATGGAAACAATTTGTCTCAAACGGGAAAATATTTGGGGGCCAGGGGCATTTTCCATATCCTGATGACTCTTGTTCCTCGACATGATCCAGACGCAGCCCCATTTAGAGCACTAGTTGTACACTTTCTGCTGTAAACATGCTAACCACTCAGATTGATGTTTGATTTCAAATGGCCTCACAAGAACAACCACTATAACTGATGCTGCTTGTGAAACATTCTCTGATCAAACCAGACTTTGGTATTTGTAGCCAGAGGACAAGCTTGCCCTTGGAAGATAATTCCTTGATCTGAATTAATGTAAAACTGGAAAGCTTTCACGAGAATGAGCTAGTATGGTTACATTCCACTTTTATCCCCCTCACTCATGAAGATCCGGGTTGGAACTGATCTCTAGAAACCCATGCTTGTCGTAAGTGGCGACTATTGGGATCAGTAGGTCAGGCTTGCTGACTTGATTGACACATGTTATCGTATCCCAATTGCCTAAATCGATGCTCATGCTGTTGATCACTGGATTGTCTAGCCCAGACTCTATTGTTTACGGACGTCGCCATATAGCTGGAATCACAAACATGGTCAAGATACAGATAAGGACAATATATGAATTAGTATTACAGTTATCCAAGTCATGTTATAGCTTGGTATGTCATGTGGTGTCATCTTATGAAATACATTAGCTGGGTTTGTGTTTCTAAACCAGTGCTTTTGAATGCTCATTGAGAGGATTTTGTAAGAGTATACTTTGTGTTCACCCCCAGGCTGTGTGTTGTTCGGATGGGACTCACTGCTGCCCACAGGGAACCACATGTGATGTCGAGAGTGGACACTGTCTCCAATCTGACAACGAAAGGTCTATGGCATTGACCTTGAAGAAAGTGGTGTCTGAGGTAAGAAAACTTTTTTTTTAAATCGGTATTTGTGAGGATTAATTGTATTCACAAAAATGTCTTCAGCAACAACTGAGTAAAATGAAGTGATAATGAAAAAGTCGATCATCATCAGTAGCTGTGCCATGAACATGTTTGTTTATCAAGAGCTCTCTACCCTAAACATGTTTGTTTATCAAGAGCTCTCTGCCTTAAACATGAGTGTTCATCAAGAGCTCTCGACCCGTGAAGATCCGGGTTAAAATTGATCTTCAGTAACCCATGCTTGTCGTAAAAGGCAACTAACAGGATTGTGTGGTCAGACTCGCTGACTTAGCCTACACCCGTCATCGTATCCCAGTTGTGTATGTCAATGCTCATGCTGTTGATCACTAGATTGTCTGGTCAAGATTACATTATTTACAGACCGCTGCCATTTAGCTGGAATATTGCCGAGTGCAGTGTAAACTGAACTCGCTCACACTCACTCCTACAGCTTGAAATCTTTGAAGATCAGTTGATTTCTTTGTTGATAAGCAAATATGGATCCTCCTGAACTGACATTTGCTCAAACATGGCAGTTTATTAAGTTATCCTATCATGTCACTGAGGTGAGGTGAAATTGGGTTTAACGTCGTACTTGAGAATATTTCGCTCATATGATGACGTGCATGCGTGTGTATGTGTATGTGCAGCTGCTTGTACTAGCCCAGGTTTTATAGTGCTAGCCCACTGAGATACCATGCCGCAGTGAAGCATGAATACCCCACTCAGACACATTATACTGACTCTGAGCCGACCAGTCCTTGTTGTACCCATTAATGCCGAGCGCCAGGCAGGGACCAACAAGTACCATATTTTAACGTCATTTGGTATGACGCGATCTGGGATTGAACCCGCGACCTTCCGCTCTCCGGGCGGACGCTCTAACCACTACACCACGGAGGCGGTATCATGTCACTGAGGTTTATGGCAGGAGATGATGGTGGTCATCCATCAACTATCAACCAGTTAACAAGGACCATCAGTGTTTATGTCCACCACAACTCATTGATAGGATATCAGAATCACATCCTTCCTAATCATCCTTTGTCCAATAGGACAAGCCCAAATCACCTAAAATAGGTCTAAATAGCAACATGTTGATAAGTGCACCCTGAGAAGTATTGTTATACTTCAGAGGGTTATGATACGAGCTTGATTTATCACATCTTGAATATACTTGCTAAAGATTACTTTGTCAACATTTAAAAAAAATTGTGTTTGTCATATTTAAAAAAACACTAAATGATGTACATGAGGATGATAATAAGTTACAGCAGTCGATAGAAGGAAGGAAAACTAGTAGTATAGTAATGGGGAAACAAGGTAGCATAGGTGCACCCTGCTAAGTAGAAGCTTCCATACTAGCTAATTCCACTCCCACAACCACCAAAACATGAGTGTTTTGCACAAAACTTCGATAAGACCACTTTCGTATCCCAACACAAGTGCACTCCAATTAGAGCTATGTGGGTGCATGGATATAGAAAAAATGCCAGGAATCAAGCTCTCGCGCGAAGCCTATACCGAGATCTGAACGGGTCGTTTGTCCCTTCGGAAAGCAAAGAGGAAGTATTGCAAGCCAGATAAATACAAATCCGAGATGGTATAGACCCCAAGCCACAGACGACGAGAACTCCCAACATGGCACAAGTCTTCGAGACCTGCGCTTTCTGGAGAATACGGTACACAATCCTCCTCGAGGACCATTGTCCGTGCAAGAAGAAAGATTCTTGTCTCTTCAGACAGCTATCGGGAAAAGCAGAGCTACCACAGGGACAGAGCAATATTTGGCATACCCCTTTGCCCAACTACGGCGGACCCAAGGATATGGAAGTGGCAATCCCTCCGTACAGCGAACACCGAAAAGCCGCAGACGTTCCGGGAAGAATCTACACATGCAAAAGGTTTGCCGTAGTGAGATACGAAGGGAAGAACCGACTGTTGCTGCTTCTCGATTCGCCAACTGGAGAAATGATTTCAGCCAACGGCTACAATATACGAGAAACAATTCGAGACGCCGGCGGAATAGAACGCCTACGGTTGGTGGGTGGACCATTTCTGTGCAGGCTCGGCAAAATCTGCCACTTGCCAATATCGAAAAGGAAAGACGATCGAGAAGTCGAGTTGCTGCTCCCAGACCTGGGGCGAGAATAGCTTCTAACGAAAAAAAACAACAAAAAAAACCCCCACACACGATGCTCTTTGAAACCGATGTACAAAATGTATATTTCCAATTGCAAGAAAAAGTATCGCATCTCACTCTCGATATTTTTTTTTCTACTGCATGTAGTGGGGGTGCCTGGGGTAGACCTTGAAAAAGGGTTTGGGCATTTCTGTTTTCTCGTTGGCCTGTCTACCAGGTCTTGTAGACGACCTTCCAGAAGAACACGGCAGCTAATGAAAGGTAGGTCCACTTTTGCATCGATTCTAGCATCTGTCGAACCTTCTGGATATCCAGGGCGGTCTCTTCTTGTTCCTCCACGACGTGTTCTGTTTCCTCCTGGAGTTCTTCGAGAGGGGAATCGTCGTCATTGTCATCCTTGTCCAGCCTAGACAAGATGTCGACGAACAAATTCGTGGTTTGCCCCACACGAGCCGACAAAAGCGTCACGTTTTGTTCCACACGGGCCAACAACATCGTCGCAGTTTGCTCCACACGAGTCGACAACAGCGTCGTGTTTTGTTCTGCACGAGCCTCAATCTTCCCCAGATGATCGTAGAAGTGCTGGACGGTTGGATTTGGAGCTGTCTCTCTAGCGGGCAAGATAGTCGACGGTTCTGCAACAGACAATACGGCTGTGCTGGAGGGCTGAGCTATCCCGCCGGCAGGCATGGGGGTCGAAGGTTCTGCAGCAGATCTCGCCAAAGCTCATACAGCCGTGTGGACCCAATACCGAAACGCTTTTTCACCTCGTTTGCTGGGAGCACACCGCAAAGGGAGCGTATTTTGGGGATCTTGTCCGAAGACAAATCTCTTTTTGGTGGCATGGTTGTTTTTCCCTGGGTATATATATCCCGTACTTCCCATATGTCTATATGGAAATCCCAATCCTCTCCCATTCTTCTCCCAGGAAAAATGGGAGCTCCCAATCCTCTCCCATTCCTCTCCCAGGAAAAATGGGAGAGTATTAGGGGCTCCCGTTTTTCCTGGGAGAGGATTGGGAGAGGATCTTTATTATGAGAAACCCAACGTTTTGGAGTAGATCCTTACACCTTCATCAAGTGAATGAATGCCATGAGGCAGAGAGCATGTATGTAACAACAACCAAACTAATAAGACAACAAAGGAGGCTAAACAGTGGAAGTCAATAGTTAACTGGTGTTGATTTGTGATTAGCAAAGGACAAGTGGAAGCCAACACTTATCAGTTAATTAGAGCTGAATGGACACCAACATTTAACAGTTAATATGATGAAGGATTGAGGATATACTCTGAAACATTGTGTTCCTCATACTAAGGAAGTTGACATCCATTGAACTCTCTTCCGTGTTCTCTTCCGTGTTCTCTTCCGTGTTCACTTCCCGTGTTCAATAACTGTCCATGAAGTAAGTGAGTCACTAGAGTCTCTCCTTGGAGATAGAGTTTGGAATTGGTTAAAATCTCATCATTGATAATTGGTTCATTACAACCGATTATCGAAAATAATTGGTTTGCGTCATTTATCAAATTTTCTCAGAGTTTTTGAGTGTCTTTTGTAAATTGCACAAAATGCATTTGCAAATTTCAATCCTTTAAAAGACTACTAGTATGTTAGGAACATAAATATCCTGGAGTCGTTAAGATAAATTCAATCGTGACTTGGAACGAGCTTGTAGTGCTTATGAAATGTAACAGACAAAACCAACCTTGTGAAATATATTGTTAATGCAAACAATAGTTCCAATATTGTTTGTGTTTGATTATGAGAAAACATGATCGATTGCTTGGTCGTTTAGTTACTGCGACCAAACTTTGATTATTTCAATAAGTCAAACCACCACTACTTGGAGATAATTCCTTGTGTTGTTTTCCAGCTGCAGTCTATTCTTTGAACAGCAAGATATGAACATTCAGACGCTGGATGAGAGTATAAATAAGGGCTTGCTAACCCTGAGAAGTTATTTTAATATAATAATGTAGGGCACTGAAAATATCTAGATAAAACAGTATAAGAACAAACTTGCATGTAACCTTTAAAATATGAAACAGAAATATTTTCTTGTCCCCACTAAACATGACCAGACATTTTTGTTGGACCTAATAAACAAAAAGAACAAATTTGAGCTGATATTAATTTCAATGTATTAAAACGTATGTGATCATATTTGAGAACATTGAAGTAGAAATCTGAGGGCTAATTAGAGTGATGTGGACCAGAGTAGAGTGTCAGTGGCTGGAGGCTGAAAGGAGGGGATCTAGTTACCCCGGTGTTAACCCTTGGAATGTTGTCACATTAAGGAGATCACATGTGTACAGTCCCACACCTACTGCTTGTCACATGGTGAGCTCACTCACGGGACACACTCACGGGATGCGGCTCATGCGATTCACTCACATGTGTGAACAATGGCTTATGCTGCAAACACTGCAATAGGTCTAGGAACAGGGCAGACTAAAGGTTGACTGATTAACTATCAGGTGTCATATGATAATGCTGTGTATACCGTATGATAGGGAGAGAAATTAGGTGGGCTAAGATGGTGAATAGAACAGGGATGGCAACAGGAAAATCTATTTTCAGCTGAAAACTTGATACTGTGTCATTGAATGGGGGGATCGGGGGGTGATTTTGAAATTAAATCGGCAGAAATGCGCTGATCAGTGAAAAATTTCCATTAGGCCACACCAATTTTATTTCTTGTTTTAAGAATACGGGGGAAAAAAATAATAAAATTTTCCCCGCTCAAAAAATAAAATCCTATTGTTTGTAATGGCCAAAAATGTAACTTACAAGAAAACTTTTAGATTGTTTTTTGCCCCATATACACTTCATAAATTGCCAAAAGTAAAATACTTTTAGTATTTAAAAGGAATATTACCTTTAGTGGTGATTTTTATTTTTATTTTTTTCCCCTCCTGCCTTTAGGTTTTGCGAGGACAAAAATCCGTAAAACAAGAAATAAAATTGGTCTTGCCTTACTGATATAAAGGTGTTGAAGTGGCCATTATCAGCTGTGTAGCGTATACATAAAGTTCATAAGAATTAGGATGGATATCTCAGTTCACTGATTCTTTATCGCTGAGGGGGCGTGGATGGCCTTGTATCTGCCACAATTTGCTGAGCTGTTGCTGAGTTGTTTCAGTTAAGACAGACTGTCGATATAGATCATAGAGACTGTTAATCTTCAAATACATATATTCAAATAAATATCAATTGATTATTGATAAAAATTACAGAAATAACTTTAAGCACACAAACATATGAGTCCAAAAGAAATCAACATTCTATTTCAAACTACTGGTGAATGGTAAGACAGTTATGCATGGATAATAGATGCAGGGTTCTGAAAATAATTAACGAGTGAGTGTGAGTGAGTGAGTTGGGTTTTATACCGCTTTTAGCAATATTCCAGCAATATCACGGCTGGGGACACCATAAATGGGCTTCACATAGTGTACCCATGTGGGGAATCGAGCCCTGGTCTTCGGCGTGACGAGCAAACGCTTTAACCACTAGGCTACCCAACCGCACCTCTGAAAATAATTAAAGACTGGTCCTTGAATGCAGACCTAATTTTGTGTATTGTTCGACTGATTTTATTTCATTACTAAAGTTCATGCAGAATATCATCAATGACATAATTTTCATAGCAATAATCATAACTAAGTCTTCTCATCTATTATATTTCTGATTATTGATCTATTAAGGCCGCCGCAGTATAGCTGGACTATTGTGCGGCGTAAAACTAAACTCTTTCACTCTATTAAGGTCGCCCAACCTTTTGTAGATGTTTCATATTTTTTATCTATTTATAAAGGTTGACTTTCACCCCAATTTAGTTCAGTAGATATTCTCAAATTGGATTACCGTATATGACCGTGTATAAGACGACCCCATGGATAAGACGACCCCCCAACTTGACCCTTAAAATCAGTGTCAAAATGGTATGTTTCGTGCATAAGACGACCCCCCGCGATGGGGTCCTAATCGCGGCAAACACAGACAACTGGCAGTTACCAATAATTATAGCTTTGGTCCACATTATTCAAAGAATTCACTGTCATATATATTGTGTCTACTCACGGATCGAAACGAAGTGTAGTTGACATAAAATGCATAATATAGATTCTCTAAATATCATATTTATTGTAGCAACAAACTGGCTTGCTTATATTACCCCATTCAACAATCACCAACTGATTACCGCCTCGTTTTCCATTGACTGCTAGTTTACAATAACATCCGTAAAAATGTGTGAATTTAAATGGCTTCGTGATTTTACCCCATTCCATGTCACGTGCTTACCACGCTCATTAGGGTCCGTGATAACCTTAGTGTTGATTATATATTTTTACATAAAAACTATTACACAATGCTAGGATATATTTCTTTGGGTTAAATAATAGTATTCAATCAATAGAATTCATCCCGTTATATTATTGTGCATGTTTGAGCTTGTTCAAGCGGGAAACGTGTGCACAGCTGATTGCTATTTCCGCTTTGTGTAATGCGAGACAAAACACACGGTAATCTTAATTAATTTATAGAGCAAAAACTGTAACTAAAATTACACAATGCTAGGATATATTTCTTTGGGTTAAATAACGGTATTCTGTATTATATTTTACTGATGACTTCGCCAGAATTAGGTCCCGTTATATTATTGTGCATGTTTGAACTTGTTCAGCGGAAACGATGTGCACAGCTGATTGCTATTTCCGGCTTTGTGTACGAGACAAATACGCACGGTAATCTTAATCCCTGCAAATAAAACAATGCCCAGCAAACACAACTTATAACTTAAAAGGTAATTGATCTTGTCTAGTGATGTTTAATTGCAAATTTGACGTCTCTACTGACAAAGTCTTCTTCTGTTGTTTGTACACGCGAAGTGATACGATGTTGTTTTCTTACCCCTGGAAAAAAGTTTGACGAAAGCGTAACCCAAGGATAAGACGACCCCCTTCTACAGACTGCTTTTTTTGGTCCTCAAAATTCGGCTTATCGACGGTCATATACGGTAATGTCAATATATTTTCAACAACTTGGCTTTTGAAAGGAGACTTCTAATTTAGTGAGGAGCGTTTGGGTGGCACAGTGGTTAAGGCGTAACAGAAAGAGGCTTTTGATGATTTGTTTAACATTGTTTCATTGAATGCAGTGTTTAAATGTCTCAGAACTTAAGAAGGTTTGTGCAGAATAAGCTTCTTTTCACATTGCCTGCTACTTCATTCTAGCGCCTTGAGCATGCACTAGTGCATGGATATGTGCGCTATTTAAATATCCAATAATAATAATAAAAATAATTATAATAATTCGTTATTTTCAAGCTGCCGGAATTGATCTTGGAGTTTTTGCTCCGACAGGAAAGCATACATGGGCATGGTATTGTCCCAATGCAGCTTAGGCGACTTGCCGTGTATTCGTGGATTATCAGGCCACCCTGTTGCTCTCTCACACTCAAGTAGTGTGGTTTTAAGATGGTTTGACCAAGATATTCTTGATCGGGCACTGTGCCTTCCCCTGGGGCAAGTCCCATCTCGAGTGTGGTTGGTTTGACTACCGGAGGAAGGCTGACTGGGCTGCGGAAGTGAAAGATTGATTTCTTCTTGTCTGTTTGTAACCCAGTAAGAAAACCATCTTCGGGGTGTCAGCCCTAACTGGGTGATGTACATTCAGTTCAGGGAATATAATTCCCCTATCTAGGTCCACCACGAAGAGGCGTACATCATCAGGCCTCAGAAGAATTCCTGCCAACAAACCTGATCTTGTCCTTTTTGATAAAGCCAATGTATTTATTTATATCATTGAATTTTCTGTCCCTTTTGACAGCAACGTGATTGGCAAGATTCAGGAAAAGCATGCTAAATATGCGAAATGTCTCGCTTGCATCCCAAGTACACTGTCGTCAGGCTCCCCATTGTTCTCGGTGCTCTTGGTTTGGTATCTCCGGATCTGTGCCAAGAGATCAAATCAGGAGTGTGCCCGGGTTCTCCACCGGGAGCACAACCCTTCTGACACCCTGGGTAATGCAGAAGTCTGCAGTGTTGGGGAGCCTTCATATTCTCCGGAAAGTTCTTGGTGGGTTCTCCCAGCGTTTCCTGGGAGAAGTCCCATTCGCTGTCTGGGCTGCGTGTAGAGGGGGCGAGGGCCCTGAGCTGATGATGAGCCTTACCAGCCTGACTGTGCCAGGATCACCCGAACCCACTCTGCTGCATTTCCATCTTTAATCTGTAAAAGAATAATTCGTTATGAACTCGAGACAAATCCTACGCCTGTACTTTGGCAGAGTATTGTGACATGTTTCAAAGTACACTATTCTAGGGACAAACCGTTACATGGGTTTACTCTATTACAATAAAGTACATTCTGCGAAATGAGAAAAAATTCAATTCTTTACACTGCAACAATCTCGTAATCTGATTTGTGAACTTTGACAGTAGATATCTGATACCGGCATTATCAACTGACCTCGATAACTATCAAACATCCCATCCTGGTTATTTTAACTCATATATCAGCCCACTGACGGGACAGGGTCATATCACCTTTAGCCATGATGTGGAAGGTTGTAGTGTTAGCGCTGGTGGGGATTGTGACTGTATCAACAGTAAGTAGCTGTAACACAATGATAACATATTTGTGGTCACACATCAGTGTTAACTGCAATTCTTTGGATAGCCTTATGTTGTGAAACATGTGGAATATATTGGAAAGGGGACGAGGTCATATTAGGTCCCTATTAGCTTTAGCAGCAAATAGCTGTCAAATTGCTGATTCGGCATTATGCAACATTTATTCACTCTCGCTAAGAGATCTGCATTATTTATGCAGGCATTTACAGGAATTCCCGCGTCCTATACTCATAAAAATTGACAATGGACGCAACGGAATATATAAGCGCGTCCACAGGGATGCAGAGAAAGTGCAAATACTTTTTGTAAAAATTCCAATCAACAATAAGTTATCACTGAATTTGCTACTAGCTGAGTTATGGTAATATTTGCAATATAATTATGTGATTATCATGATACACAAAACAATAACAGTAACTGAATTACAACAATATTACAACATAGTAATAATATCAATAATAATATTTAAGTGTCTGGGCCCCCTATTTTGTAGTCCAGGACCCCTGAAAATTAAGAGTATGAGTCCCAGGGACCCTCAGATACAGGAATCAAGGTAAATCTGTGATTTATGCAATGAGTGCCTGTTTAGAAAGCATTTCATTTGTGCTCAACTAATGCAATGTTTTGGAATGGTGGTTTCATTGTATGGTAGGTAACGGTAAAATATGTCAGAATTGAGATCATAAGTTTTTGAAACTTAAAAAATATGCTTTTTCATACTCTTTGTCCATACTTAGTTTACGTCCATCATGTTGTTAGTACAATGTTTCTGGTTCATTTTTTATGTTCATTGTAACTTGTTCCTATCAATCACTGGATTGTCTAGTCCAGACTTGGTTCTTTACAGGCCACCATCATATAGCTGGAAAATTGTGGTGTCCGGTGTTTGAACAGCAAACAAAACAACACTTGTAAACATATATATTACAAACATTGAAAGTGTGTAGGTATTTCTAATTACATGGACTTGATTTCATGGAAGTTAGATCAGATGTCAAGCAGTTGAGGTTAAGATTGTGCAGATGGCAAAGGATACTTTGTAGTTGATCTTTTTAGTGAGCCTTATTTCAGGTATTTGAAGTCGACAACTTTTATGCTGTCATTTTCTCCTAGGCAGGGACTCTGTTACTAATTTCACCCGTGAAGACCAGGGTAAGAATTGATCTTCAGTAAAACATGCTTGTCATGAGAGATGACTGACGGGATCGGGTGGTCTGCCTCGCTGACTTGAGTGACACATGTCATTGTATCCCAATTTCGTAGATTGATCCTCATGCTGTTGTCACTTGATTGTCTGGTCCAGACTCGATTATTTATAGACTGCCGCCATATAGCTGGAATATTGCTGAGTGTGGCGTAAAACTAAACTCGCTCAGGTACTTTCCTATAATTATTACCTCCTGTGTGAGGGTAGTAGGTTATCGTAGTGGTTAAACTGTTCACTTCTCATGCAGAAGACCCAGGTTCGATTCCCCACATGGTGCAGTGTGTGTGTGACGCCTATTTTCTGGTGTACCCTCCATGATATTGCTTTAATATTGCTAAAAGTGGTGTAAAACCATACTCACCGACTCACTAATACCCTCCTGTGGTGATGAATTTTAATAATCTGTTTCAACAAGCGTGTTTTTGTGATTTAAAACCTATGAATGATAAATCATTATCAGGTACTTCCAGATTATTTGTAAAATGTTTATTTCCCATTGCTTCCTATTTTGTCGGGGGCAGTGGGGTAGCCAAGTGGGTAATTCGTTAGCTCGTCACACCGAAGACCCGGGTTCGATTCCCCACATGGGTACAATGTGTGAAGCCCATTTCTGGTGTCCCCCGCCGTGATGTTGCTGGAATTTTGCTCAAAGCGGCGTAAAACCAAACGAGCTCGCTCTTATTTTGTTGTAATACACTACAAAGTAGATATCCCAAGGCCAGTATTGTTTGGTTGATTGCTTCAGTCAACAATACTCCTGATGGATGACCAAGGTCTATAAATGATTGTGACCACAGAATCCAGTGATTGATATTATCAGCATTGATTGGTCCTTTCTTCCGAGATTGTCTGCCCGATAGTCCACTTTTGCGATATGCAGTACAAGGTTGCTTTCCACAGTGTTTTCCAGTAGTAGATGTGTTCTGACAGACTTCTCGACCCAAAGGCCCATTTTTGGGAAAGTGATATGATTGCCATTCGTTGCAAATGTTTATACTACTTTTCGTAGTGCTATACTTTGGTACTACCATATCTCTATTGGTTGTCGGAAAAAAACTACCATGTGTCCAAAGGTAGTACCAATCTTGGTAGTCCTGACGAACTTTCCGCTCTAAAGTGTAGTCACCTACAGTTAGATAGTTAGCCTTTTACCCGACTGACCCCATGCTCACTAAAAAGTGAATATTTCTTAAACTATTTGACCGATTTTCATGAAAGTTTGCATGTACTTCTGGTATACCTCATACTTTTGCTTATAATTTCATGGACATCGAATGATGGACCACCATCATTCACCCATATTTTAACTCCGGCAGGGCCGGTAGTTCGCAAAAACTATCGCTATAGGGGACCTGTCATCGGACTGTCATTCCGTATACTACTGGACGTCTTAGCCAATGAAATGCGAAAACAATCATTAACCAATGAATATTAATCAGCTTATTCAGTGCGGAGATGTTAGTGCTAATTATAGGTACGAGGATTTCTTCAATGAGTCGAGTGAAAACGAAAACAAACGAAGATTACAAACAAATAAATCTGCTTTATTAGTCAAAATTTTACATCAGCGAATACAACTAGATATACTTGATCGATTTTCACTGGTACAATGTACTGACAGGGTGTGAAATTACTGGCACAGTCCTAAATTTATTGGTTAAAAAACAGTAATTACCAGTTAACGGAAACACTGACCTTGAGGGGTGTTGACATGACTTTGGCTGCTCGGTGAACCGTGAGGGATGTTGACATGACTTTGGCTGCTCGGTGAACCGTGAGGGATGTTGACGTGACTTTGGCTGCTCGGTGAACCGTGAGGGGTGTTGACATGACTTTGGATGCTCGGTGAACCGTGAGGAATGTTGACATGACTTTGGATGCTCGGTGAACCGTGAGGGGTGTTGACATGACTTTGGATGGTAGATGAATCTTGAGGGGTGTTGACATGACTTTGGATGCTAGATGAACCGTGAGGGATGTTGACATGACTTTGGATGGTAGATGAATCCTGAGGGGTGTTGACATGACTTTGGATGGTAGATGAATCCTGAGGGGTGTTGACATGACTTTGGATGCTAGATGAATCTTGAGGGATGTTGACATGACTTTTGATGCTAGATGAATCCTGAGGGGTGTTGACATGACTTTGGATGGTAGATGAATCCTGAGGGATGTTGACATGACTTTGGATGCTAGATGAATCTTGAGGGATGTTGACATGACTTTGATGCTAGATGAATCCTGAGGGGTGTTGACATGACTTTGGATGGTAGATGAATCTTGAGGGTGTTGACATGACTTTGGATGGTAGATGAATCTTGAGGGTGTTGACATGACTTTGGATGCTAGATGAATCTTGAGGGTGTTGACATGACTTTCGATGGTAGATGAACCTGAGGGTGTTGACATGACTTTGGATGGTAGATGAATCTTGAGGGTGTTGACATGACTTTTCGATGGTAGATGAATCTTGAGGGTGTTGACATGACTTTGGATGGTAGATGAATCTTGAGGGGTGTTGACATGACTTTGGATGGTAGATGAATCCTGAGGGGTGTTGACATGACTTTGGATGCTAGATGAATCCTGAGGGGTGTTGACATGACTTTGGATGGTAGATGAATCTTGAGGGGTGTTGACATGACTTTGGATGCTAGATGAATCTTGAGGGGTGTTGACATGACTTTGGATGGTAGATGAATCCTGAGGGGTGTTGACATGACTTTGGATAGTAGATGAATCTTGAGGGATGTTGACCTGACTTTGGATGCTCGGTGAACCGTGAGGAATGTTGACATGACTTTGGATGCTCGGTGAATCTTGAGGGGTGTTGACATGACTTTGGATGGTAGATGAATCCTGAGGGGTGTTGACATGACTTTGGATGCTAGATGAATCTTGAGGGATGTTGACATGACTTTTGATGCTAGATGAATCCTGAGGGGTGTTGACATGACTTTGGATGGTAGATGAATCCTGAGGGATGTTGACATGACTTTGGATGCTAGATGAATCTTGAGGGATGTTGACATGACTTTTGATGCTAGATGAATCCTGAGGGGTGTTGACATGACTTTGGATGGTAGATGAATCTTGAGGGGTGTTGACATGACTTTGGATGGTAGATGAATCTTGAGGGGTGTTGACATGACTTTCGATGGTAGATGAATCCTGAGGGGTGTTGACATGACTTTGGATAGTAGATGAATCCTGAGGGGTGTTGACATGACTTTGGATGGTAGATGAATCCTGAGGGGTGTTGACATGACTTTGGATGCTAGATGAATCTTGAGGGGTGTTGACATGACTTTGGATGGTAGATGAATCTTGAGGGGTGTTGACATGACTTTGGATGCTAGATGAATCCTGAGGGGTGTTGACATGACTTTGGATGGTAGATGAATCTTGAGGGGTGTTGACATGACTTTGGATGGTAGATGAATCTTGAGGGGTGTTGACATGACTTTGGATGGTAGATGAATCCTGAGGGGTGTTGACATGACTTTGGATGCTAGATGAATCTTGAGGGATGTTGACGTGACTTTGGATGCTCGGTGAACCGTGAGGAATGTTGACATGACTTTGGATGCTCGGTGAATCTTGAGGGGTGTTGACATGACTTTGGATGGTAGATGAATCCTGAGGGGTGTTGACATGACTTTGGATGCTCGGTGAACCGTGAGGAATGTTGACATGACTTTGGATGGTAGATGAATCTTGAGGGGTGTTGACATGACTTTGGATGGTAGATGAATCCTGAGGGGTGTTGACATGACTTTGGATAGTAGATGAATCTTGAGGGATGTTGACCTGACTTTGGATGCTCGGTGAACCGTGAGGAATGTTGACATGACTTTGGATGCTCGGTGAATCTTGAGGGGTGTTGACATGACTTTGGATGGTAGATGAATCCTGAGGGGTGTTGACATGACTTTGGATGCTCGGTGAACCGTGAGGGGTGTTGACATGACTTTGGATGGTAGATGAATCTTGAGGGATGTTGACATGACTTTGGATGCTAGATGAATCTGGAGGGGTGTTGACATGACTTTGGATGCTCGGTGAATCTTGAGGGGTGTTGACATGACTTTGGATGGTAGATGAATCTTGAGGGATGTCGACATGACTTTGGATGGTAGATGAATCTTGAGGGGTGTTGACATGACTTTAGTTACCACATTAACTGTGACTGAGGGGTGTGGACATGGCCCTTGATGTCAGGTGAACCATGAAGGGTGTTGACATGACGTTTGTTGCTTGGTGAAAAGTTGTTGACTGGTTGAATGGTTAAACTTATATTTGTCTTTGCTTGATTGCAGGCTGTCGATGTCAACAATGTAAGATGTGACTCCACCCACGAATGCCCAGATGGAAGCACCTGTTGTAAACTGTCTACTGGCCAGTGGGGATGCTGTCCTGTGGTAAAGGTAAGAAAGTCAATGATCTATGATAATTGATCTGAAGAAAATGTTCTTACTATTTTTTTGCAGTATTATGTCCTGTGATATTCTGTTTCCAGGCTGTGTGCTGTTCTGATGGAGTCCACTGCTGCCCCGAAGGAACAACTTGTAAACCAGAATCTGGCCTATGTGAGAGACAAGATGGACTCTCTGTCACATGGTTCAAGAAAACTGCACCCATTGTGAAGAATGTAGAAGATGTAATTTGTGACTCCACCCATGATTGCCCAGATGGAAGCACCTGTTGTAAGCTGTCCTCTGGCCAGTGGGGATGTTGTCCTCTGCCAAAGGTAAGAAAGTCAATGATCTATAATAAGTGATTTTCTGAAAGTGCTCTGACTATTTTCACTGAGTGATGCCCTGTGATATTTTGTTTCCAGGCTGTGTGCTGTTCTGATGGAGTTCACTGCTGCCCCGGCGAACAACTTGTGATACAGCCGCCTGGCAGATGTAACAGACAAGATGGACTCTCTGTCGCATGGTTCAAGAAAACTGCACCCATTGTGAAGAATGTAGAAGATGTAATGTGTGACTCCACCCATGATTGCCCAGATGGAAGCACCTGTTGTAAGCTGTCCTCTGGCCAGTGGGGATGTTGTCCTCTGCCAAAGGTAAGAAAGTCAATGATCTATAATAAGTGATTTTCTGAAAGTGCTCTGACTATTTTCACTGAGTGATGCCCTGTGATATTTTGTTTCCAGGCTGTGTGCTGTTCTGATGGAGTTCACTGCTGCCCCGAAGGAACAACTTGTGATACAGCATCTGGCAGATGTAACAGACAAGATGGACTCTCTCTCACATGGTTCAAGAAAACTGCACCCATTGTGAAGAATGTAGAAGGTGTAATGTGTGACTCCACCCATGATTGCCCAGATGGAAGCACCTGTTGTAAGCTGTCCTCTGGCCAGTGGGGATGTTGTCCTCTGCCAAAGGTAAGAATGATTCAGGATAAAATTACATTGCTGTGACAGCTGGATAACTGAGGTAAATGTCTGTAATCAACTGTGTCACTTTGGTACAACGCCCTGCTTTGTGAAGCTGAAATATTAAAAGTAAAATACAATCAAATCCCAGTGTCTCAAATTCAGTTGATGCGACGTTAGAGGTGGACTGCAAATAACGGGTAGCTGATAGCCGTGAAGTAGCAGGTTGGTGACGTACGGATCTCTGAGCATTGTCCAATTCGGGGCGAAGATCTGTAATCTCCCGCCTACCGGAGTGTTGTAAATCGGAACAACTAGGGCCGGGAGGTCCCAGTCGTGCGATTGTCTCAAGCCGTCACTGCTTCCCGGCACTGGTCCCTGGGCCAAAGTTTGTCCTGGGGGGGGCAACGGGAGGAACCACCACGGCCAGAACTATTTCCTCTGCCATGGCCTTGAGTGGATGCACCACAAAAAAGATTGTGTAAATCTGGATTGGTAGGGGTGAACTGTGCAGTTCGACGCTGAGTCGCTTAGTCCTGGAGCTGTGACTTCTGTATCTTTAACAGTTCAATGGAGACTTGAAAGTGGGTTTCTTTATCAACTTTAGTAGATACTTTGGATGCTACCATTGAAGAGGGAGTCAGTAAACCAAAGCTGGTGAAACAGTTTTGTTTTAAATCGCTCCTCCAATGAAGAGATGTTAAGGGGTCCACGTCGGCGAACAGCAAGAGTGTAGCCCAAAATGTGAGACAACTGATCCAGGATAATTTGGAACTGGTCCAGAGCTAAAGTCATGGATCCCCGGATGTAAGCATCCGGTATGATATGAAGAACTAGTCCAAGTCGCTGTAGTTCTAGATGGTGATCTGGATCTGGTTCGACCATCTGAATAGGATTGGCCATGAGATGTGGATCTGTACTGTGATCCAAATTGGTCAATGGCTCTGTAAAGGTGATCTAGATCGTGTAAAGGTGGCCTAGGGTCGGGTAAGATGATCTGGATTTGTAAAGTGATCTGGATTTATTCAATGTACTAACTGGAAACTGTGATCGTGATCTGGATCTAACAGGTGATCTCGTTTGCAGTTGGATCTGGCTTGATTTGGTGATCTGGATTGGATAGGTGATCTACTTTGATGTTGTGATCTGGATCTGTCTGGCGATCTACTTCGATGTTGTGATCTGGATCGATAAGGTGATCTAGATCGGTCCGTTGATCTGATTCGAAGTTGTGATCTGGATCCATTCGGTGATCTGGATCGGTCCGTTGATCTTATTTGAAGTTGTGATCTGGATCCATTCAGTGATCTGGATTGGTTTGGTGATCTGGATCAGTCCAGTGATCAACTTCAATTTTCTGATCTGGATCGGTTTGGTGATCTTGATCGGCTAGGTGATCTGGATCGGTCCAGTGATCTGATTAGAAGTGGTGATCTGGATCGATCTGGTGATCTAGATCGTTGTGGTGATCTGGAATGATGTGGTGATCTGGATTGGCGATTAGGTGACGATACCAGAAGTGCTGATTCATGAGTCACACAAAGCATGTGGATCAGCAGCGGAAAAGTTGCTGTTGCACTGATCACACTGTTTGCGTTTCTCAGAAAAACTTCGATTCGATTTATTTCCCATATTGACAATCAAATAATGTCCAACAGAGAGAACAACACACATCTACTCAGTGTAGCAACAAGAAAGAGAATGACAGGCACAGAACGTCACATGATCATCTGAGCGATCGGCATGCTTATTTAGATGATGGACAGGTCTGCTATTGGAGTGGGGGCAGAGGTCAGGTGGTCAGAGGCCAGGAAGTTTTGATTCAACTTAGCCTATAGCACGTTTCCACACATGGTCGTAGAAGAAGAGAGGTGCATACCGTGAGATAGGATAAGTATATAAATATACAATTCATAGTAACATGTCCAAGTTTAATATCTGTCACATCTTTCTCAATGACATCTAATGATTTCAACTTACTGTCAATAGAGTCGGTCGAGCCAATATGGCGGCCCATTGTTGATTATCGCTCGATTGTGGTTGTGACTGTGGTTGAGCTGACGCTTGGGGCTGATTTGACATCGCTTGTTAGTTGATTTGCTCGGCGTCTGGTAAGTTGTAAATAATGTTGAGTGAGTCTCTCACAATGTTTCTAGTGTCCATTGCCGGTTTCTTGCTGGCTTGAGATTGGTCACGCGAGGTTGTCGGGTCAGTATTCGGAGAGGACTTCTTTCTTTTTCATTTTTTCTTGTTTTTCTTGTTGTCAGTAACGGGTGTAAAGGGTCTAGGCATCGTAAATCATCAGATCAAGGTAGGTATGCAGTCTAGGCTTTGTTTTAGCCTTCAGATTGTGGCGTTTATAGAATTTTTCTGCACAACATGCATGTCAGCCATCTTGGACCCATCCTACAAACATTCAAATTGCTGACAAGGTCAAAGACCTTGGTGTGATTATCGACTCAGATGTGTCACTGGATGATCATGTTTCCCATCTAGTTCAGAGCTGCTTTGCTCAACTGTGCACTGTTGGACATATCCGACGATATCTCACCACCAAATCTGCCACCACTCTTGTCCTGTCTCTAGTTATGAGCAGGATTGATTACTGTAACTCTCTTCCACACAGATAGGAAACTACAGTGTATGCAGAATGCTGCTGCAAGTATAGTGACCCAATCACGTAAATCTGATGATGCTCTGCCTCTCCTTCATTCTTAAACTGGCTGCCCATTCACTACAGGATTCAATTCAAGCTTCAGTGCTTCACTTTCTGCTGTCTGTCTGAAATCTGCCCCTTCGTATCTTGCCCAGTCCCTCACACAGCACCGCCCATCTCGCTCTCTCCATTCTCAGGATAAACGTTTCCTCATTATCCCCACTGTGAGGACATATGGTGAAAGGTCCTTTTTGTTTTTGGTTTAGTATTTAAGATGTAAGATCAAAAATGTTCATCAGTATGATTGGTACTTGGTCGTTTCTATGCTGACGGATGTATCGAAAGGCCAACTTTTCCCTTGGTCCCGACAAGTTTCACACAACCAGGTTTGACTGTACTGTGAAAATAATCATACATTTGTTGTAGTGCTCTCACTATTTTAAGTAAATACCGTCATATTCTGTTTCCAGGCTGTGTGCTGTTCTGATGGAGTTCACTGCTGCCCCGAAGGAACAACTTGTGATACAGCATCTGGCAGATGTAACAGACAAGATGGACTCTCTCTCACATGGTTCAAGAAAACTGCACCCATTGTGAAGAATGTAGAAGGTGTAATGTGTGACTCCACCCATGATTGCCCAGATGGAAGCACCTGTTGTAAGCTGTCCTCTGGCCAGTGGGGATGTTGTCCTCTGCCAAAGGTAAGAATGATTCAGGATAAAATTACATTGCTGTGACAGCTGGATAACTGAGGTAAATGTCTGTAATCAACTGTGTCACTTTGGTACAACGCCCTGCTTTGTGAAGCTGAAATATTAAAAGTAAAATACAATCAAATCCCAGTGTCTCAAATTCAGTTGATGCGACGTTAGAGGTGGACTGCAAATAACGGGTAGCTGATAGCCGTGAAGTAGCAGGTTGGTGACGTACGGATCTCTGAGCATTGTCCAACCCGGGGTGAAGATCTGTAATCTCCGCGCCTACCGGTGTTGTAAATCGGAACGACTAGGGCCGGGAGGTCCCAGTCGTGCGATTGTCTCAAGCCGTCACTGCTTCCCGGCACTGGTCCCTGGGCCAAAGTTTGTCCTGGGGGGGGGCAACGGGAGGAACCACCACGGCCAGAACTATTTCCTCTGCCATGGCCTTGAGTGGATGCACCACAAAAAAGATTGTGTAAATCTGGATTGGTAGGGGTGAACTGTGCAGTTCGGGCTGAGTAAAGCTTAGTCCTGAGCTGTGACTTCTGTATCTTTAACAGTTCAATGGAGACTTGAAAGTGGGTTTCTTTATCAACTTTAGTAGATACTTTGGATGCTACCATTGAAGAGGGAGTCAGTAAACCAAAGCTGGTGAAACAGTTTTGTTTTAAATCGCTCCTCCAATGAAGAGATGTTAAGGGGTCCACGTCGGCGAACAGCAAGAGTGTAGCCCAAAATGTGAGACAACTGATCCAGGATAATTTGGAACTGGTCCAGAGCTAAAGTCATGGATCCCCGGATGTAAGCATCCCGGTATGATATGAAGAACTAGTCCAAGTCGCTGTAGTTCTAGATGGTGATCTGGATCTGGTTCGACCATCTGAATAGGATTGGCCATGAGATGTGGATCTGTACTGTGATCCAAATTGGTCAATGGCTCTGTAAGGTGATCTAGATCGTAAAGGTGGCCTGGGTCGGTAAGATGATCTGGATTTGTAAAGTGATCTGGATTTATTCAATGTACTAACTGGAAACTGTGATCGTGATCTGGATCTAACAGGTGATCTCGTTTGCAGTTGGATCTGGCTTGATTTGGTGATCTGGATTGGATAGGTGATCTACTTTGATGTTGTGATCTGGATCTGTCTGGCGATCTACTTCGATGTTGTGATCTGGATCGATAAGGTGATCTAGATCGGTCCGTTGATCTGATTCGAAGTTGTGATCTGGATCCATTCGGTGATCTGGATCGGTCCGTTGATCTTATTTGAAGTTGTGATCTGGATCCATTCAGTGATCTGGATTGGTTTGGTGATCTGGATCAGTCCAGTGATCAACTTCAATTTTCTGATCTGGATCGGTTTGGTGATCTTGATCGGCTAGGTGATCTGGATCGGTCCAGTGATCTGATTAGAAGTGGTGATCTGGATCGATCTGGTGATCTAGATCGTTGTGGTGATCTGGAATGATGTGGTGATCTGGATTGGCGATTAGGTGACGATACCAGAAGTGCTGATTCATGAGTCACACAAAGCATGTGGATCAGCAGCGGAAAAGTTGCTGTTGCACTGATCACACTGTTTGCGTTTCTCAGAAAAACTTCGATTCGATTTATTTCCCATATTGACAATCAAATAATGTCCAACAGAGAGAACAACACACATCTACTCAGTGTAGCAACAAGAAAGAGAATGACAGGCACAGAACGTCACATGATCATCTGAGCGATCGGCATGCTTATTTAGATGATGGACAGGTCTGCTATTGGAGTGGGGGCAGAGGTCAGGTGGTCAGAGGCCAGGAAGTTTTGATTCAACTTAGCCTATAGCACGTTTCCACACATGGTGAGAAGAAGAGAGGTGCATACCGTGGAGATAGGATAAGTATATAAATATACAATTCATAGTAACATGTCCAAGTTTAATATCTGTCACATCTTTCTCAATGACATCTAATGATTTCAACTTACTGTCAATAGAGTCGAGTCGAGCCAATATGGCGGCCCATTGTTGATTATCGCTCGATTGTGGTTGTGACTGTGGTTGAGCTGGCGCTTGGGGCTGATTTGACATCGCTTGTTAGTTGATTTGCTCGGTCTGGTAAGTTGTAAATAATGTTGAGTGAGTCTCTCACAATGTTTCTAGTGTCCATTGCCGGTTTCTTGCTGGCTTGAGATTGGTCACGCGAGGTTGTCGGGTCAGTATTCGGAGAGGACTTCTTTCTTTTTCATTTTTTCTTGTTTTTCTTGTTGTCAGTAACGGGTGTAAAGGGTCTAGGCATCGTAAATCATCAGATCAAGGTAGGTATGCAGTCTAGGCTTTGTTTTAGCCTTCAGATTGTGCGTTTATAGAATTTTTCTGCACAACATGCATGTCAGCCATCTTGGACCCATCCTACAAACATTCAAATTGCTGACAAGGTCAAAGACCTTGGTGTGATTATCGACTCAGATGTGTCACTGGATGATCATGTTTCCCATCTAGTTCAGAGCTGCTTTGCTCAACTGTGCACTGTTGGACATATCCGACGATATCTCACCACCAAATCTGCCACCACTCTTGTCCTGTCTCTAGTTATGAGCAGGATTGATTACTGTAACTCTCTTCCACACAGATAAGGAAACTACAGTGTATGCAGAATGCTGCTGCAAGTATAGTGACCCAATCACGTAAATCTGATGATGCTCTGCCTCTCCTTCATTCTTAAACTGGCTGCCCATTCACTACAGGATTCAATTCAAGCTTCAGTGCTTCACTTTCTGCTGTCTGTCTGAAATCTGCCCCTTCGTATCTTGCCCAGTCCCTCACACAGCACCGCCCATCTCGCTCTCTCCATTCTCAGGATAAACGTTTCCTCATTATCCCCACTGTGAGGACATATGGTGAAAGGTCCTTTTTGTTTTTGGTTTAGTATTTAAGATGTAAGATCAAAAATGTTCATCAGTATGATTGGTACTTGGTCGTTTCTATGCTGACGGATGTATCGAAAGGCCAACTTTTCCCTTGGTCCCGACAAGTTTCACACAACCAGGTTTGACTGTACTGTGAAAATAATCATACATTTGTTGTAGTGCTCTCACTATTTTAAGTAAATACCGTCATATTCTGTTTCCAGGCTGTGTGCTGTTCTGATGGAGTTCACTGCTGCCCCCGAAGGAACAACTTGTGATACAGCATCTGGCAGATGTAACAGACAAGATGGACTCTCTCTCACATGGTTCAAGAAAACTGCACCCATTGTGAAGAATGTAGAAGAGGTAATGTGTGACTCCACCCACGGATGTCCAGATGGAAGCACCTGTTGTAAACTGTCCTCTGGCCAGTGGGGATGCTGTCCTCTGCCAAAGGTAAGAAAGTCAATGATCAATGATAAGTGATCTTAAACTGCTCTGACAGTGGACCCATGAATGTCCAGATGGAAGCCCCTGTTGTAAACTGTCTACTGGTCAGTGGGGATGTTGTCCTCTGCCAAAGGGTAAGAAAAGCAATGCTTTTGGATAAAGGATCATCAGAGGAAGTCAGTAACCTAATCACTGTCTGAAAATGAGCTTACTTATTTTTCCTTATCCTGACTCATGCTATTTGCTTGTCTTCTTCTCCTTGCGAACGTTAGTGGAACACTTGAATCCCCTTTTTGAAGCTCCTTTCAAAAAAGAAGACGTAAAATCACTACTCACCAAGAGTTATCTCCCTTTCCAGTTTTGGCGGGAGATGGCGCCACCCGTCTCCCAGCTCTGCACTCTCTCCTTCTTCGCCCTAGTGGACGGTTGGGAGAGCGCCTGGGTCACCCTATACGGCACTATATCCTTTTCTTATTTAGATATTTCCCTCTAAATTAGTTGTATAAGGTTTCAGAAGTATCCTTCTACAATATGCTTTGAAATTTATTATTAAATTTTACTGTTTATTCACGTTTTTACGTGATTGTTCAGTTTGTTTACATTTCATGAAAACCTGTTTTCGTTGCAGGTTAGGTTCTCTGCTGCAGACCCGCATTTATTGTGTCCTAGTTGCACAACACCATGTACTTCCAGCTCTCACTGTAATATTTGTCAGCATTTATCTGAAATTGAATTTAATAACTATCAATTTTCTCTGCTTAGACGTGCTAAGGATAAATCCAGACGGCTGTTCCAAGCCATGGCTAAACTGGCTGAGTCTACAGGGAACCGTTTGTTGTTGTCTGACGAGATGCTTCCTTCCAGTGATCTTCCGGAGGCGTCTTCGGAAGATGGTCATGGGATAGAGACCTCCATTACATCGAGGAAGAGGTCGTCTACTTCGGACAACTCCTCAGCCCATACTAAGAAGAAGAGGCCATCATCGTTTCAGAAGAAGCCCACTGCAGTTAAGCCTTCATCGAAGTCTTCCGGGGGTTCATCACAGAAAACGAGGACCTTTTCTACTGAGATCGTCGATTGATGAAATAGGCATATCACGAACCTCCTATCCTGATCCCAGAAGTATTGCCTAAAAAGAAGAAAGCCTGCGTCTACGGTGCGTCAGCAACCGTGATATCACGCAGTCTGAGGTTCCCTTTAATGCAGACATCACGGACCCATGAGGTACAGCGATCCTTGGACCATATCGCTACCCTCTCAGATGCGTCGTCACTACAACAGTAGTCGCAGATGTTCAACCTCGGGACCATTTACCCAGCAATGGAGAAACGGTTCACCCAGGAAAAGACCATGAAGATGGACCTGCATGATGGACAGCCGGGCGGCTCTCATACTGATATAGATGTCAACAACCTGCGCGAAGGACCATTGCTGCATGAAGGATCCCGCACTGGTTTGTCGCGTCTGCGATGTCTGCTAGAGGACCTAGCAATCCTACCAATCCTGCAGAACGACTCGGATGAGCCTTCGAAGGAGAAATAAGCGTTCACGGACCCATTGATCGTCATCCACGGAGGATGAGAATTATCAGGACCTTCACGCACACCTCGAGAAGGTGCAGAGATCGTCTCAGGACTCCAACTCGTCAGAATCATTACGCCTCGCTGGCGCAGGCATTCAGGAAAAGGTCTTCTAGAAGCGTCCACATCTCACACAGATCTCCACGAAGGTCACCACAGAGGACCATATTACCATCAGGAAGGCAGATCACGGAAGCAGATCGCACGCGTCTCCAGAGCAGGTCTCCATGCAGATCTCCTTATAGAACTTCTCAAAGTTTTACATACAGATCGCCACGCAGATCTCCACACAGATCTCCACGCAGGAGGGCGCTCAGCGGCGACTTTTATCTGAACATGAAACAGAGGTTTCTTCAACGCCAGACATCACCGGACCAGAGAGGTGTAGCGGTCTTTGGGCGAAAAAGCGCTTAACACTCTCAGATGCGTCACTACATCTGCAGTCGTCGCAGACCTTCAACGGGGCATCTTTATGCAGCACATGATTGACCTGATGGGACGGTTCGCACAAAGCTATGAAGTGAAGGGCAAGCTGCGGGAAGTAACCTGCATGAAGGAATGTGTGAAGGATCGCACTTGACAGTCATCCTCTACAGTTTCGAGGATTAATATAGGCGTCCTTTGGACCATCCCGCTTCACCCTCAGACCTGGATCTTCGTTGTGAGCCTATGCGAAGGAACTCTTCAGCATGGAGGAAGAAATCTTTGTCTGCTTGGCGAAGACAGAGGATAACGTGTTGAAGTTAAAGGGGTACTCTTGTCGAATTCATCACCTGCGCGCAGATCTTCAGGCGGATCTTCAAGCTGAATCCAGGGCCGGGATTCACATCGTTGAGAATCTTTAGATAGATATATCTACATCAGAAGATAATAAGCGGGACTTACTGCGCATAAGCACTCCTTGGTGCTAACAACCTACAACTTCCACGAAGGTTAGAGATGTATCTGAAGAATCCAGGAGGGACTCATGTCCATATAGAGATCTTCACCTGCGTACAGATCTTCAGGCCATAGCATTGGCATGTTTCAGCGCAGCCTTGCTAAGGCTGTGAAGTTACTAAAGTCGACATATTCCGGCGTCCAGGCCAGGGAATTCCGCTTCTTCATGGGACCCTTCATGAAGGCTCCAGAGATTGATGTAAACTATAAAATCATCAAGCGACTCCACAGCAGAACTTACACTAAAGTTGAGCATCAACTCTACAAGGACCTGTGTGTTTCAACACAAAGAGGAATTATTTTACGGTAGCTTCATTGAGACCGATGAAAACAGTCTACAAGTAACGGCTAAGGAAGTATGGATTTCAGCTGATCATCTGTATAAGAGGGCGACTGCATTATCTTCAGGAATGAAAGAACAGTCACAGCAGCCAGGAAGACGGTCTACCTGGAGATCGGTAATGCAGCGAAATCCTTGGCGTTTACCATTCAGCCCTCTATACCGTGGTCACTTTCGTGTAACTCCAGAAAGGCTCTGGACAAGGCGAGTGTAAATAAGATATCAGCGACTGCACAAGATTCTACAAGAACCTTTTCCTGCTACACCAGTGGCGTCACATGGCGGGAATCTAAAGGAATCAAAATGCTTCATTTTGATTGGTCCATCGAGAGACAACGCCCTGCGCGAAAGTCGGACGTCAGCTCACGTGTCAGGAAATTGTTTACAAGTGACAACAACCTTTCAGCGTGGTAGGAAGGCCTCAATTACAGTCCAGTTAGCAGGGAACAGCGTGATTCGACTATCTTCAGGGGTTAGAGACCTTCCTGTCAGCGTGAAGACTGTTCATCCGGTAATTGCAACAACATCACGTTTGGCCGGACTTTTGGTTGCGGCAGCCAGTCTTCTTTATATAGACTTCACAGCGATGGCAGTCCCAGATTCCGGACGTTGGCCGGCTTCCCTTACGAGCATGGCAAGGGTTCCATGTTCTGCCTACAGCGTAGAACGCGAGCAGATGGGTCGGGAAGATGTTTCATCTCACCACAGAAATTACATGAAGTAGGTCTCAGAGGATCGTTGGATCTAGATACAAGCCATTGTATCTCAAGCACTACTCTCTCCGTTATCACTCACGAAGTTGGCAGAGCCTACACAGTCCTCTCATGTCAGCACATGACTTGCAGAGGAGACTACATCTATGCCCTCAAGTCTTAAGTGAATGGCTATCTGGGCCGATCGGACCCCGCCGGACTTCGGACGAACTAAAACCATATCTACTATGGTGGACTCTGAGATCGAATGTTTGTGGAGGGACCTGCCAGCAGAGCAGTGCAACACTCATCTCTACGTAGATGCATCCCTTCAGGGATGGAGAAGCTTACCTCGACAGCGAAGTGTCAGCTGGGAAATGGGCGTTACAGGAAGAAAGTCTACACATCAACATGCTAGAGATGAAAGCAGTAATAAACACCATACTTCACTGGACCAGCATTCTAAGAAATGCTTATTTGATGATCCATCACGGACAACTCCACAGTGGCGTTCTACATAAACAAACAAGGATCAACAAGGTTGGCGAACCTTCTGGACCTCTACTTTCATCTGTTCAGCATATTAAACAATCTGAACATTTACACAAAAAGCATGCCACATTCAGGAGCAAAGAATGTGATAGCAGATGCCCTATCTCGTCCAACACAACCATCCCCAACAGAATGGATGCTACAACCAGAGGTCTTCAAACCAGACCATACAATCGATGGGAGCTCTGCTCATAGACTTGTTGCCACAAGATTCAACAATCAACTGGCAACATTAGGTCTCTCAATACCAGATCCACGAGCATGGGCAACAGATCTCTAAGCATCTCTTGGGAAGGACTAAATGCATCGCATTCCGCCTCCAGCTCTAATACAGCAAGTGTTGCAGAAAGTCAAGCAGGCGAGGAACCTGCAACTGATTTTGCTAGCGCCTTATTGGCCAGCCGGAGAATGTGGTTTCCCATTCTCATGCAAGAACTTGGACTGCCTCAACTGCAACTACCAGAGTGGGCCGAACTTGCTAGTGCGTCCGCATAAGCAAGCACCACGGGAACCCACAGCATGGACCATATCAAGGCTTGCTTGACTAAGAAGGATACTCCGCCAGGGCAGTGAAAGAGGTCACGCTAGCTCTCATGAGATCAACCCGCAACTTGTATGGCGACAAGTGGCAAAGCTTTGAGAACTATGCCTTGAGGAAAGGCTTCACAGCCATGGCGACACCCCTCAAGTGGCGGACTACCTTTGTCATCTAAGACAAACAAGCGGTTAAAAGGTTCAACACTCTCCAACATACCTAAGCGGCATTGAGCTCAGTTATCACCATGAGGATGTGTGTAAAACTGACTAAGGTATCAGAGATACTGGCCTTACTACGGTCCTTCAAGTTGGAAGACCAACAACCAAGAATTTAAGCTCGGCTTGGGACCTCAATATAGTTCTACAGCATCTCACCAGTGGCTTATGAACCATTAGATAGGACATCTTATGAGTTCTTGACACAGAAAAGTCTATTTCTGATTGCCTTGGCAACAGCGCTTACGGATGTCAGAAATACATGCTCTGGACTTTGAGCGGACCGCGATTTGATGTGCACGCAACATACATTACATCTGGGACTAAGATGGGACTTTATAGCAAAGAATCAACTGCCAGGTCAACCTGACAGACAGTTCCACATCCCAGCATTATCATCAGTCCTTGGGCCTCAGGATACACAGGACCTATCCTTGTGCCCAGTAAGAGCATTAAAGTCTACCTACAAGGTCTAGGACCAGGAGGCGAAAATTCAAAGCCTTTTCATCCCTATATCGGCAGAGACACCTACGGAGATCTCGCTGCTTGATATCAATATGGATGAGAGCTGTCATCTAAGGGCCTGTAAAGCAGCAGGACTTGATCCTCCACGAGCCTCAATCCACATGAAGTTAGAGCTCTGGCATCAACACTAAAGCTCTACATGGAAACTGCTCCATCACCACGATAATGGAGGGCTGCTTCTGGGAATCAGACATGGTGTTTGCCAACCACTACCTGAGAGACATCACCACCGAGGACATCTCCGGCATTCACCAGTTTGGGCCTCTTGTTGTAGCACAACAACTGGCGGTTCCACAAAGGCTGAGACAGAGTCACCAAAAGCCCTTTTATCCGTGACTTGCAAAAGCCAACACTCTGGGGAGTTAGAGCTTTAGAGTCCATCGCATGCGTCTAAGACAGACCAGCATGGTGATAAACCCCTGTACTAATGGGGCGTACTAGGAGTACATAGAAGAATTAAGCTTCTCCACTTGATGCAAGCATCAAAGATGGAGTTGCACAAATCCACACACAATGTTAGCAGAAGAAAGGTCAAAAAGCTGACAAGTTGTGGTCCCCATCAGAGAAAGCTGGAAGCAAGGTCAGCAGCTGCAGAACCTAGCAGTAAATTAACAGTTCTAACATGAAGTTCCCATAGGGAAGTATGCGGGGCGTAAATCACCAAGCTTGGAATCCAGAAGTGGCCTGACCCACCACCAAATCCGATTGGGATTCTACAAGCAAAATAGCATGAGTCAGGATCAGGAAAAATATGTAATTTTTCGAGGTAACATTGATATTTTATACTTATCCTGACTCATGGTAAGCCCTCCCAACCTCCCTAAAGGCACTTTTGGATTTCCCAGCAAATCTAAGTGTCGCCGGGGCTTGATATCTGGGAGAGTGAGCTGGGGAGGCGGTTGGCGCCGTCTCCCGCCAAAACTAAGGAAGGGAGATAACTCTTGGTCAGTAGTGATTTTCGTCTTCTTTTTTGAAGGAGCTCAGTGAGAGTCCATTTCTGGTGTCCCCGCCATTGATATTGCTGGAATATTGCTAAAAGCGGTAAAACTAAACTCAGTCAGTCAGTCAAGTCGACCAGTGAGCAGGGCGTGAAGCCTGTGTCTCCCCTACACATTATATCCTTTAATTATATTTAGTTGTTTACCTCTTATAATCATCTACAGAGGTGTAACTAGTATCCTTATACATGATGCATTGATATTTATTAGTGTTTCTACTGTTTTATTCACGGTTAAGCCGTGTTTGCTCAATAGAGTGCGTTAATGAAAATCTGCACTGTTTGTAAATTACGTTTCTCTGCTGCCAATCGCATTTAATATGCCCTAGTTTGCCTAGCGCCATGCTCTACTGTTTCACGTTGCAATTTATGTATTAAATTGTCTAATTCTGCCTTTGATAAATATTTATATTGCGTCTTAGAGACATGCAGCAGATAGATCTCGGAAACAGTCTTCAGTCATGGCTGCTAGATCAGAGTCAGATATACCCTGTCAACTGTTGGCAGGCGACCCTCTACCGTCTGGTGTTCGCTTGAGTTACCTTCGGGGAGGCGTGGGGCGCCTTGATCGCTATATCAAGTGACCTGCATCCCAGGACATCCGTCATCACAGTCTAAGACTAGGAGAGCTTCCCGCGTCGTCACAGCGTCGCTCCGCACCCCAGGGCTACAGCCGTCGAAAGTGAAACCTCCGAAGGCTACAAAAAACTTTTCATCTGACATTCTTCCTGTTTCATAATTGTGTCTATATGATGACGATATACCAATTATCATTCCAGATGTACGGCATAAGAAGCGACTAGTATCGGCTACCATCACCTCAGCGCAGATCAACACGCAGCCAGAGATGCCTACGCTGACGGCAGAATATCTACCTGAGGGTCCGTCGCTACCATAGAGGGCAGCGTCTACATCAAAGCGCAGACCGTCCCAGACAACCTGGTCAACCAGATTATGATGCTGATGGAAGACCCGATCACGGTTTACAGAGGCCTCATAGCTTGCGGGGCCCCAGAGCCCACCCATTTAAGTCATGTAGAGACCCCAGAGGCCGCTATGACTTCGGCGTAGAACCCCAGAGCCCACAAAGCAGCCTCCCACGAGGGCAGCCCAGCCCGTATCGAAGCCTTCGCCAAGGGCGTCCCAGTCCGCCTCCACGAAGGACCTAGATCCTCACCATTAGCGAAAGGCTTCCGCGGAGGAGGAGTGCTTCACCCGAGCTCAGACCTGAAGAACACAGGAGGTCGTTTGTGAAGCAAGCTCCTATCTAATGAGTGGGACTCAGACTACGCTACCTTCCGCGAAGGCCTTCCGCGAAGAAGGTTAAGTGGCTCAAGTCATCTTCATTCAGAAGATCTATAAAGGGATTCACGAGAGCTTCCGCGAAGCCACCATCGTTTGCCAAGGAAGTCTCCACGAAGGTCTCCCTATAGAAGCCACTTTCGTCAGTCCGTTCAAGACATCGCCGTCCTATAGTTGTCGAGGGATTCATTAGGACCTTAAGCGAAGCTACAGGTCACCCTACAAGCACAGTTAAATGGGTTATTCACCCGCGTCGATCCCTCGCCGATTTACACACAAGTATCCAGCGAAGCAGAGACATCGCCAGTACTTGTCTATCAACTGTATGCCACATGCGTCTACAAACCTCTGTGAAGGCATTAGCACAGGCTATTTACAGCATAGAGCATTAAGCTGTATTATTTTATTAACAGAGCGTTATATAGATTCATATAAAGTACTATTTACAGATGAAGAGCCTAATTAAGGATCTTCAGGGCCGACTACTACATCAAAGGGCATCAGCGGCGTTTTAAGTAGATCTTCACAGGAATCACCATTTCGTATATATTGCTAGGTATGCAATCCCGGACTACGATCACGATTATCTACATACAAGGCGCCATACAGTCACACCAAGTTGACCATTACGCGAGATCTGCAGACAATTCAATAGCGGAATTGAGCAGCAGCCTTGATTACAGCGAGTAAAACACATAATCGTCAGCGATTTCCTGAGAAAGAAATATGTACAACAAGTTCAGCATTAATTCTACAATTATGGCCTTACATTGATGTATGCGGTCTACAAGCTGACAACTTGCAAGTTTTATTGAGCCTATATATAAGGAAATTCGGCATTATCTTCAAGACTGAAGTTACATTCACAGCAGCCAGGAAAATAACCTACCCAGCATTAATATTACAGAGGCGAGGTAATTGGCCGAAAGATTGGCGTTTACCATTAACCCTCGAAACCGTGGTCACTTTCGTGTGTATCTTGAGGAAGCTCACGGACAAGACCGGCGATTGATCTAATATCAGCGGCGGCACTAAATTATACAAAGGTTCCTTTTCCTGCTACACGGTGACATCACAAGCGCGGGTACACTACAGAATCAAAATGCCTTGTTCTGATTGGACGCGAGGGACAACGCCCTACGCTTGAGGTGGATCATAGTTCACAGTTCAAGGCGTAGGTTGCAAGTGACAACAACATATCAGTGAGCGAGCAAAGCCTCCATACAGTCCAGTTAATCTGAACTTTCATGATTGGGCTGCCTTCATGAGGTTAGAGACCTCCCCTGTCAAATAGGGCGAGACACACGGCAGTCGAGGCGATTTTTTACATAAAGTTCAGCGATGGAAGTCACCCTGGTGGTTCACCTACATCGTCAAAGGACTTAGCGGCGTTTTACCTCGACTGACGGGATACAAGTGGATCCAGATCCACAGCGTCTCGAACTACAGTTGAATTTCATCATCAAGCTACTAACACAACTCGATGGTTAGTAAATCTACTTAAGTCGGACCTAGAACCTCATAAAGATCTGCGATTTCTAGGTATTTGATTTATGCTTGGCGCAGAATCGTATAATTGTGCGAGGAGGACCGATGGGTCAAGATCAACAGTCAATCCCACAAGCCTTACTCTCTCGCTACCACTACTATGACAGTGGCAGAGCCTGTTGGGTTACTCACTTCAGCTCAAGACATGACAGTCAGAGGCAGACTACAATTCGTCCGTTACAAGTCATCATCAATTACGCATCTCGGCGACTCTCTACCCGTTCAGTTTACGGATCCGTCAAACCTCACCTACTATGGTGGACCAAGAGATCCGAATGTTTGCGTGGCGTCTCTTTAATAGAGCGAGGTCGAAAACACATCTCTCGTAGGCGTGTCACTACAAGGTTGGGGAGCCCATCTACCGCCAACAGGGCCCGGCATCAGGGCTATGGAGCAATCAAGAGAGCAAATTACACATAAATCTGCTAGAGATGCAAGCAGTGATAAAGCGCCATAATGCACTGGAGCAACTTACTACAGAATGCTCAGTTGATGATTCACACATACAATTTGACAGTGGCGTTTTATGTGAACAAACTAAGCTCAACCAGGTCCCCGAACCTATTGACTCTATGTTTTCAATTGTTCGATTTAATCGACAATCTCAACATACATGTCAGAGCATGTCACATTCAGGAGCAAAAGAATGTGATAGCAGGCGGCTCTCTCTCCACACCTACCATCGCCCGACAGAATGGATGCTCCATACAGAGATATTCACTCAAATTATCAAAGGAAATAGGAACTCCACTAATAGACCTATTTCCCTTTCGATTCAACAAACAACTGACAACATTCATTATCGCCAGTTCCAGACCCACTAGCATGGGCAGCGGACGCACTAAGCATATCGTGGGAAGGACTCAGCGCGCGTCGCGGCTTTTCCGCCACCAGCGTTAATCCCACAAGTCTTACGCCAAAATCAGTCAAAGCGCCAGAGCCTCCATCTGATTTTGGTGCGCCTACTGGCCAGCGTGAGCGTGGTTTCCAACTCTTATTCAAGGAATCGGACAACCAATACTACAACTTCCAGAGTGCTCGAGATCTGTTAATACATCCCACACCAAACAAAGCATACGGAAAGCCAGAAATATTCCAACTTCGCATTATGGATTGTATCAAGGCATGTCTGAATAAAGAGATTATTCAGCCAGGCGGCAAAAGCAGTCAGCTTGCCCTCGCGTAACTCAGCTTTCATAACTTATCACGATGACAAATGGCACAGTTTTGTCAATTATGCTGCAAAGAAAGGATTTACAGCTAGATATGCTACTCATCCTCAAGTGGCTGACTACTTATGTTATCTCGTCAGACTAAGAATCTAAAGGCTCAACTTTGTCCACCTATCTTGCAGCAATAAGCTCTGTCATAACTATGAGCGAGTCAAGTTAACCAAACCCTAGAGTTACTTCGCGCTTGCGAGCATTCCGATTGGAGGATCAAAAGCGGAAGTTTCAGCAGCTCCAGCTTGGGATCTGAATATAGTGCTCCAACACCTCACAAGTGAGGCTTATGAACCGTTAGAATCTACATCGTTGAATCTCTGACTCAGAAAACCTCGTTCCTGTTATCACTAGCTTCGGCTGCCAGGATGTCAGAGATTCACGCATTGGATTCTGAGAGAACTGCGCTTTGATGATATTCATAACATCATGCATCTGGGACTACGGCTGGGATTTTATCTCCAAGAACCAATTGCCAGGTCAACCAGACAGATTATTTCCGTCCCAGCTCTCTAATCTATGCTTGGACCTCATGATCACGATGCATCTATCACTATGCCCAGTAAGAGCACTGAAAATATATCTCCACCGATCCAAACAGAGGAGGGAAAAATTCAAGAGATTATTTTCCGCTATCAACAGCTCACATGAACTGAAGTCTCATGTACTCACGATCTCCATTTGGATCAGAACTGTCATACTAAGAGCGTGCCTACAAGGCTGCAGGACTCGACCCTCCAGAGCTTCTAATCCTCATGAAATTAGGCTAGCATCTACACTTGCTCTACCACGGCAGCTGCTCTTTGAATACCATAATGGAGGGTTGTTTCTGGAGATCGATATGGTGTTTGCCAACCACTATCTGAGAGATATCACCACCGAGGACATCTCAGGTATCCACCATTTCGGTCCCATGGTCCTCGCACAACAGTTGACAGTTCCTCGGAGAAGATAAGTCAATTTTACAGATTACTACTTATCTTATAACAGTACTAAATAGCTACATGCTATATATATTTTGCTTAAGTTCTTTTATTATCTTAAGCTCAAGTACTATCAAGTTGTTATATCATACAATATATTAGCTAACAACTCTCACGGAGTTTGCTATTATATATTTAGCTTAAGTTTAATCATATCTTAAGCTCAGTATTATGGTTACATTATAAATGTATTAGCTAACAAACTCTCTACAGAGTGCTATTATATTGTGCTTCAGTTAATTATATCTTAAGCACACGGTACTATATATATCATAAAAATATATTAGCTAACAAGCTCTAATTATATATATCTAAGTTTATTATATCTTAAGCTCAGTACTATGTTTATATCATAAAAGTATATTAGCTAACAAACTCTAGGAGGTTTTGCTATTATATATTTAAAGTTTCATCATATCTTAAGCTCAGTATTATGGTTACATTATAAAATATATTAGCTAACATCTCACGGAGTTTTGCTATTATATATGTAGCTTAAATTAATTATATCTTAAGCACAGTACTATACTCATATCATAAAAATATATTAGCTAACAAACTCTCACGGGTTTTGCTTATATATATATATAGCTTAAGGTTATTCATATCTTAAGCTTAGTACTATGTTTACTTCATAAAAGTATATTAGCTAATAAACTCTAAGGAGTTTATGCTATCATATTAACAAACTTAAGTCTATTAGTCTTAAGCATTGTATTCATGTTGTATATACTTTTATCATAATAATTATATTGTAATAACCCATATATGGCAGCTGATAAGTTAGCAGCAGGAATTCATCAATTCAGTGCCTTTATGAAGTTCCCATAAGGGTTATTACAGTCATTACAGAAATCACTAATTATCTAAAATCCAAAGTATTCTGTATTCCCACCTCCGTTTCCGTCGGCTTCTACAAGCAAATAGCATGAGTCAGGATAAGAAAAAATATGTAATTTTCTGATTAAAATTGATATTTTATACTTATCCTGACTCATGAGGTAAGCCCTCCCGTCCTCCCCACATAACACTTTGGATTTCCCTGAAAATTCTAGTGTTGGGCTCGCCTTATAAGGAGAGAGTGAGGCACATGGCGGGAGGTGGCGCCCTCGTTCCCGCGCTTTTGAGGGAACAGATAACTCGTGGTGAGTACTAATTAGTGATTTTACATTGACGGGAACTTCAATTGGGAGATACAAGTGTTCCACTGTGTTCGCAAGAAGAAGAAGACAAGCAAATAGCATGAGTCAGGATAAGTATAAAATATCAATTTTAATCAGAAAATTTCATTTTCACTGAGTGATGTCCTGTGATATTCTGTTTCCAGGCTGTGTGCTGTTCTGATGGAATTCACTGCTGCCCCGAAGGTACAACTTGTGATACAGCATCTGGCAAATGTAACAGACAAGATGGACTCTCTCTCACATGGTTCAAGAAAACTGCACCCATTGTGAAGAATGTGGAAAGTGTAATGTGTGACTCCACCCAACAATGCCCAGATGGAAGCACCTGTTGTAAACTGTCCTCTGGCCAGTGGGGATGCTGTCCTCTGCCAAAGGTAAGAAAGTCAATGATCAATGATAAGTGATTTTCTGAAAGTGCTCTGACTATTTTCACTGAGTGATGCCCTGTGATATTTTGTTTCCAGGCTGTGTGCTGTTCTGATGGAGTTCACTGCTGCCCCGAAGGAACAACTTGTGATACAGCATCTGGCAGATGTAACAGACAAGATGGACTCTCTGTCGCATGGTTCAAGAAAACTGCACCCATTGTGAAGAATGTAGAAGAGGTAATGTGTGACTCCACCCACGGATGTCAGATGGAAGCACCTGTTGTAAACTGTCCTCTGGCCAGTGGGGATGCTGTCCTCTGCCAAAGGTAAGAAAGTCAATGATCAATGATAAGTGATCTTAAACTGCTCTGACAGTGGACCCATGAATGTCCAGATGGAAGCCCCTGTTGTAAACTGTCTACTGGTCAGTGGGGATGCTGTCCTCTGCCAAAGGGTAAGAAAAGCAATGCTTTTGGATAAAGGATCATCAGAGGAAGTCAGTAACCTAATCACTGTCTGAAAATGAGCTTACTTTTTCACTGAGTGATTTCCTGTGATATTCTGTTTCCAGGCTGTGTGCTGTTCTGATGGAATTCACTGCTGCCCCGAAGGAACAACTTGTGATACAGCATCTGGCAAATGTAACAGACAAGATGGACTCTCTGTCGCATGGTTCAAGAAAACTGCACCCATTGTGAAGAATGTAGAAGAGGTAATGTGTGACTCCACCCACGGATGTCCAGATGGAAGCACCTGTTGTAAACTATCTACTGGCCAGTGGGGATGCTGTCCTCTGCCAAAGGTAAGAAAGTCAATGATCAATGATAAGTGATTTTCTGAAAGTGCTCTGACTATTTTCACTGAGTGATGCCCTGTGATATTTTGTTTCCAGGCTGTGTGCTGTTCTGATGGAGTTCACTGCTGCCCTGAAGGAACAACTTGTGATACAGCATCTGGCAGATGTAACAGACAAGATGGACTCTCTGTCGCATGGTTCAAGAAAACTGCACCCATTGTGAAGAATGTAGAAGAGGTAATGTGTGACTCCACCCACGGATGTCCAGATGGAAGCACCTGTTGTAAACTGTCCTCTGGCCAGTGGGGATGCTGTCCTCTGCCAAAGGTAAGAAAGTCAATGATCAATGATAAGTGATCTTAAACTGCTCTGACAGTGGACCCATGAATGTCCAGATGGAAGCCCCTGTTGTAAACTGTCTACTGGTCAGTGGGGATGCTGTCCTCTGCCAAAGGGTAAGAAAAGCAATGCTTTTGGATAAAGGATCATCAGAGGAAGTCAGTAACCTAATCACTGTCTGAAAATGAGCTTACTTTTTCACTGAGTGATTTCCTGTGATATTCTGTTTCCAGGCTGTGTGCTGTTCTGATGGAATTCACTGCTGCCCCGAAGGAACAACTTGTGATACAGCATCTGGCAAATGTAACAGACAAGATGGACTCTCTGTCGCATGGTTCAAGAAAACTGCACCCATTGTGAAGAATGTAGAAGAGGTAATGTGTGACTCCACCCACGGATGTCCAGATGGAAGCACCTGTGTTGTAAACTATCTACTGGCCAGTGGGGATGCTGTCCTCTGCCAAAGGTAAGAAAGTCAATGATCAATGATAAGTGATTTTCTGAAAGTGCTCTGACTATTTTCACTGAGTGATGCCCTGTGATATTTTGTTTCCAGGCTGTGTGCTGTTCTGATGGAATTCACTGCTGCCCTGAAGGAACAACTTGTGATACAGCATCTGGCAAATGTAACAGACAAGATGGACTCTCTGTCGCATGGTTCAAGAAAACTGCACCCATTGTGAAGAATGTAGAAGAGGTAATGTGTGACTCCACCCATGGATGTCCAGATGGAAGCACCTGTTGTAAACTGTCCTCTGGCCAGTGGGGATGCTGTCCTCTGCCAAAGGTAAGAAAGTCAATGATCAATGATAAGTGATCTTAAACTGCTCTGACAGTGGACCCATGAATGTCCAGATGAAAGCCCCTGTTGTAAACTGTCTACTGGTCAGTGGGGATGTTGTCCTCTGCCAAAGGGTAAGAAAAGCAATGCTTTTGGATAAAGGATCATCAGAGGAAGTCAGTAACCTAATCACTGTCTGAAAATGAGCTTACTTTTTCACTGAGTGATTTCCTGTGATATTCTGTTTCCAGGCTGTGTGCTGTTCTGATGGAATTCACTGCTGCCCCGAAGGAACAACTTGTGATACAGCATCTGGCAAATGTAACAGACAAGATGGACTCTCTGTCGCATGGTTCAAGAAAACTGCACCCATTGTGAAGAATGTAGAAGAGGTAATGTGTGACTCCACCCACGGATGTCCAGATGGAAGCACCTGTTGTAAACTGTCTACTGGCCAGTGGGGATGCTGTCCTCTGCCAAAGGTAAGAAAGTCAATGATCAATGATAAGTGATCTTAAACTGCTCTGACAGTGGACCCATGAATGTCCAGATGGAAGCCCCTGTTGTAAACTGTCTACTGGTCAGTGGGGATGCTGTCCTCTGCCAAAGGGTAAGACAACAATGATCTTGGATAAAGGATCATCAGAGGAAGTCAGTAACCTAATCACTCTCAGAAAGTGAGCTTACCCTGTTTTCACTGAGTGATGAAAAGCAATGCCTGTGATATCACTGTCTGAAAATGAGCTTTTGTTTCTGTTTCCAGGCTGTGTGCTGTTCTGATGGAATTCACTGCTGCCCCGAAGGAACAACTTGTGATACAGCATCTGGCAAATGTAACAGACAAGATGGCTACTCAGTGAATTGGGTGATGAAAAACCCATCAATTTCTAAACCCATGAAAAAACTGCCAAAGATCGTCTTGCCTTGGCAACGAGAACCCTTCATGAAGAACGGTCACAAAGTGAAGGACATCACATGCAACGACTCCAGCAAATGCCCAGATGGAAGTACCTGCTGTCAGCTTCAAAATAATTCCTACGGCTGTTGTCCAGAAACCAATGTAAGTATTCTTTGTTTGTTTGTCATTTAATGCTGAAATCAGCAGTATTCAGCTATGTGACATTGGCCTGTGCCATACAATAACAGGAACGGATAATCTTGTGATCTGAGCAGTGATTCACACCCTAAGGATTCCACTCAAGTTGTGAGTCCAACAATAGATCTTTCCTTCATCTACTCTCACTACCAGCACAGGTTGTTTATGTTGGATGTGGATTCAGAAAATTCCTATAATATAGAAGGGATCTGTGCAGCACGGTGTTCAAAGTATGTGCCTGTCAGCTGGCCAGCAGCATGTAATTCTCAGTTCAGACCAGTTGTTTGAAATTTAGAGGGTCCATGCCTACAGATAATTTGTGTCTATATTGTGCAACAGTAAACTGCGGTTGTTTCATGGTCCACGGTGTTAATGTACGATGTTGCAGGCTGGACTGTCATCTTAATGTTGTACATAATGTTGTAGGCTGTCCTGTCCTGTTAATGTTGTACATGGTGTTGCAGGTTGTACTTTCATGTTAATGTTGTACACGATATTGCAGGCTGCACTATAATCTTGTACACAATCTTGCAGCTGCATTATAATGTTGTTCACAATGTTGCAGGCTGTACTATAATGTTGTACGCGATGTTGCAGGCTGTACTATAATGTTGTGCACAATGTTGCAGGCTGTACTATAATGTTGTACACAATGTTGCAGGCTGTACTATAATGTTGTACACAATGTTGCAGGCTGTACTATAATGTTGTACACAATCTTGCAGGGTGTAGTATAATGTTGTACACAATGTTGCAGGCTGTACTATGTTGTACACAATGTTGCAGGCTGCACTATGATGTTGTACACAATGTTGCAGGCTGTACTATAATGTTGTACACAATGTTGCAGGCTGTACTATTATGTTGTACACAATGTTGCACAATGTTGCAGGCTGTACTATAATGTTGTACACAATGTTGCAGGCTGTACTATAATGTTGTACACAATGTTGCAGGCTGCACTATAATGTTGTACACAATGTTGCAGGCTGTACTATGATGTTGTGCACAATGTTGCAGGCTGTACTATCATGTTGTACACAATGTTGCAGGCTGTACTATAATGTTGTACACAATGTTGCAGGCTGTACTATAATGTTGTACACAATGTTGCAGGCTGCACTATGATGTTGTACACAATCTTTCAGGCTGTACTATAATGTTGTACACAATGTTGCAGGCTGCACTATGATGTTGTACACAATCTTGCAGGCTGTACTATAGTATAATGTTGTACACAGTGTTGCAGGCTGTACTATAATGTTGTACACAATGTTGCAGGCTGTACTATAATGTTGTACACAGTGTTGCAGGCTGTACTATAATGTTGTACACAATGTTGCAGGCTGTACTATAATGTTGTGCACAATGTTGCAGGCTGTACGATCATGTTGTACACAATGTTGCAGGCTGTACTATAATGTTGTGCACAATGTTGCAGGCTGTACGATCATGTTGTACACAATGTTGCAGGCTGCACTATGATGTACACAATGTTGCAGGCTGTACTATAATGTTGTACACAATGTTGCAGGCTGTACTATAATGTCGTACACAATGTTACAGGCTGTACTAAAATGTACACAATGTTGCAGTCTGTACAATAATCAATGTTGTACACGATGTTGCAGGCTATCTGCTGTGCTGACAAGATCCACTGCTGTCCCGTTGGCTACAAATGTGCCCCGTCATCAGGTTTTTGCTGGAAGAACAACTCAACGATTCCCATCCTCGGTCACCGCATGCCATAAAGGGAGACCACTCTAACCCTCACATTAGTGGTGTTACGATTGGTAGATATATCCCTGTCACCCAAGTGTTTCACAGTGGCTGTGTTTTGCAAAGCATATGTAATGTCTTCATTCCTGTCACATACATCTCAGCATCATCAGGTTAATAGATACTGGTTCATCAGAGGGACCTGAAAATACATGGCAATGAAGGTAGTTTGTATGTATATTACTATGTTTGTCTGTTCTTTCTAATACCAAATAGTAGTAGAATGTCAGCCCTTCACCGTCTTCGTTGTCTTAAATGATTGGTTAACAAGGCCTTGTGTATAATGAGCCTGTACTTAAAACAAATCTAGATTGTCCTTGTCCTAAATGAAGTTTGATGTATTTGGGATATGGATTAGTAACGTCTCGAAATTGTTATTTTCAGAGTTATCATTAATTTTTGTTTATTTTATTAAGTTTATCAATCCAGAATTTTGAATTATCTGTCCCTCTGAAATAATTCAAAAGTTTCTTGCCAAGACTCGGAACTTACAAAGTTAATTCATTGAGGACAAATAAACCTTATGGATTGTAGTTAATTGTGTAAATATGTATGGGATGAATTTGTAATAATTATTGTGGTAACTGTAGAGAGGACTGTGTTCTTCGGTCAGTTACTCTGGAAACTTAAGATGTTTGCCAACATGTGCCTGTAATTATGGATAATGTGAAGATTCTGTGTTATTTAGGTGTGATGTTCTCTCTAGTATAACCACATAGCCTCCCTGTTCAGTGTAAGGGAGTACCAAAGTTTATTCTAACACGCTTGACTTGTTGTGTGAATGGGATATTATGATGAATGGTGGCTTAATACATGTATTGTGTGTATGATACAACTGCTGTTGGAGTGATCTACGTTTTATAATAAGGGTGTTAATAATAATAATAATAATAATATAATGAGGGTGTTTGTTTTCTGAACTGCAGCTGGTGCAGATGCAGAGTTCTATAACTGATGTTGCAATGTTGAATATAAGGAAGTGTTATGGAGATCATCGTCTGTGTCTCCAGGGTAGCATTCAGTAAACACACTGTCCCTGGATCCATTCTCATGGTTCTGGCGAGATGAAGGTGGTGGGGTAGCCTTGTGGTTAAAAGCGTTGGCTAAATCACGCCGAAGACCAGGTTCGATTCCCCCCATAGGTACAATGTGTGAAGCCCATTTCTGGTGTCCCCTGCTGTGATATTGCTGGAATATTGCTAAAAGCGATGTAAAAGCATACTCACTCACTCACTTACTTATGGTTCTGACAATCTCAGTTATTAATTTCTATGTGAGTTATAAACCAGCCAATGTTTGGTTGAGAAAGTCAAAACAATGGCAGCCTGCTACGTAGATTATGAACAGGTTTACGAGAAATTCATCATTGAAAACTAAAAACTTTCATTTGTCGGTAAAATGTTAATGAACAATAATCATGGGTAATTTGAAATTGCGGAATGGAAACAGGTCTTAGTGTATGTTCACCAACTGGCACCCTGGAGATGGAAAGGATGTGCGTAACTCAGTGTTGCAATTTAGTGGGTAAACATGTGCTAATAATAATTATTTTCATCTTGTCTGGCACAGGTATACTGTTAGTACTGACGTGGGATATGAACCTTGATTAAAGGGGTGAGATTCTCGACACCAGATCTCGCTCAAAGTCAATGTGTCGTCATTTTGTGATAAACCGTCCCATGCAGGATAACACATTTGATTTACTGTTATGTTTGATTCATCAGTTGTGGTCCACTGAAAAACATATCAAATCTGACTAAAAGGAATTGTTCAAACTAGAAAGAGAGGAAAGAAATTATGCTGTCATATCTTACGACTTTCACCTTTTAAAAATTAGATCAGCATTAATGGCATTACTCGTGAATGGTTTCCTCTTGGTGTATCTGCGATGGTGTTATTTTTTGTTTACCACTGTTTTACAATGACAATAACAATCTATTACCATGGTAACTGTAGGAAACAGATGTCCATCAATACCTCTGTATTTCCAGGTCAGGCATCAGATGGTGAGCATTGATTTTTAAATCTTCACATTCCATGGTGTATTTATTGAGGGGATAATAAATACATTATTTGTAAAATACTGTTCTGTTTTATATGCTTTATACATTGTTATACTTTGTTATACTCCCACCTCACGTGAGAGTGGGGTCGGTTGGGTAGCCTAGTGGTTAAAGGGGGCGGTGGGGTAGCCTAGTGGATAAAGCGTTGGCTCGTCACGCTGAAGACCCGGGTTCGAATCCCCACATGGGTACAATGTGTGAAGCCCATTTCTGGTGTCCCCCGCCATGATGTTGCTGGAATGTTTTGCCTGTTGTTTATTGTGCATCCAACAGTCTTCCAGGTAACAGTGGCCTCTACTAATCAAGCCTGATCAGACTATCCAGTGATTGATATTGTCACTGCAGGATGCTGACATGCTGTCATTGTCACAGAGAATGACCAACTGATGTTGCCTTACACAAGTATACATTGCTAGGTTCCTGAGACCCGTGAGATCCTGGTTAGAATTGATCTTCAGTAACCCATGCTTGTCGTAAGAGGCGTAATGGTGGTCAGACTCGCTGACTTGGTTGACTCATGTCATCGTATCCCAATTAGGTAGATCAATGCTCATGCTGTTGATCACTGGATTGTCTGGTCCAGACTCGATTATTTATAGATCGCCCCATAAAGCTGGAATATTGCAGAGTGTGGCATTTTTATAGGGGTGGTGCCTATAATCGGTACATTGGCGCCAACGTGGGGCTGAGCATAGTCATATAAAATTTGAACAAGTCTCAGTACCCTGCTGTGTGCAAGGGACGTGCCTTAAGTTGACAGGGGAGTATGTAGCAGGTCGTGGAGCCATCCCATAGATGACATACTTGCCTTGTCAGCTTGCTAGCGGGTTAACCTCTTTGCTTATGTGGACAAGGCGTCTAACTCCGGATCAGAAGGTCCATAGTTCGAATCCCAGCACGAGACTCAGACATTTCATGGCTGCTACACTTAGAAACTAAAGAAATAAATAGTATCTCACTTGTCGGAAGTGCAGCAGCAATTTATTTGTACAATTCAATATTACACTTCTAGAACACCTGTCTATTTGCATACATATCTACATTTGCATTACAATACTGCAATGTAATTCAGGCTATTTTCATGATCGGGACCTGATGTCAACAATAAACTAGCTTCTATAAGGAAACAGAAGACTATCATATATACATGGTATCTTGGAGATTAGACTAACAACTAGTCTCTGAAATGAACATATTTTACAGAAAAAAAGCTCATAGTAAAACTAATGAAATATAATGAAAAGGAGCCTGAGACTTTCTTCATTTTCAGAAGCTGTGGAAATCTAGACTTGCCACATTTTCTAGACTTTCGTGGGGGCTTTCTTGTATATATTTGCTTCAGGGTCTGTATGACAGACTATCTTGAGATATATATATATATTTATGATCCATATTGATTGCCAGCCCTAGTAATAAGGTTGGCCAGGACTTATTGCTCTTTGTAGAGAGTATGCAATATAATTTTAGGTGTGGCAAGATAATTCACTGGGCAATTACAATGATTTGGTACAAATGGCTCGAGAACACTTTCATGATTTTTTAACATTTTCTGTATCACAACCAAATTGAAAACAATATTGACTTTTGTAGCACAATAGATCAAGAAATGCTGAGATAATAAATGGGTCCCAATTCTGATGCATAATCAAGAACAATCAAGACTTTTTCATAGTTGGGTTTTCTACTTGGTAGCGAATTTGATCCAGTCTTCTTCATTGTAGAACAGGTAGAAGCGTTAGAGGGTATTCCTGGACCTGTTTGTTCATGAATCCATTTGTCTGTAGGAGCCACGAAGAACCCAGACCCAGACCACGGCTTTGTCCCGCTCGCTGATATGGCAGTAACGCAGATAATGGTGTTGTCGGCGGAGCTCGGAACTCGGAGAATGTAATACCTGCAATAATAATTTGTCAGTGATTAGCTGACTTAGTCATGGAGAAAATACTCTTTAGATTTTGTGTGTCTTATTTGTAGAGATATCAGTCAATCGCTGAGAGGAAAGTATATGTCATGTTTCTGTTAACAACATTTTCTCACACAGAGCATCCGAGTTATCAAGGGTTGTATCTCCATTTCATTGACAACTATACTACCCAACAATTATTAGGGATATTCTGAGTGTCAAGGTGGGGATACATCTGCCTGGATGTTATGAGTCAGCTATTCATCACGCACCTGACACATATTGGGCTTTATGTCCTTATAAACAAAAGTTAAATTTTATGAATATTGTCTCGTGACTTTGTACGAATGTGACCTAGCGCAGTGTCCCTTTCATGAGTTGAGCTGTCCTGTTCAGAATGCATTTAAATGAAGTTAGGACTCATTCTGTGGGTGATTCAGAAGAGAAGTGACACCTGTATTCAACAAAGTTTAACTTCTGAAGTGTCTGAAAACAAACAGGGTGGTGGGGTAGACTTGTGTGTAAAGCGTTTGCTCATCATTCTGAAGACCCGGGTTCGATTCACCACAAGGGTACAATATCTGGAGCCCATTTCTGGTGCCCCCTGTCGTGATATTGCTGGAATAGTGCTAAAAGCGGCTTAAACCTAAACTCCCTCACTCACTTAAATTTTTGTAACATCTTAAACAGTTAATATTAAGAGGCTATTTCACGACAGTTTTCCAGTCATATCAGCCCGAGTCTACCTAAGGCCCCTCGGGCTGATATGGTAGTCGAGGGCCAATATGATTGGCAAAAGGGAAACTCATATCATAACCCTTTTAATATATACCACATCAAGGGACGTAACTCTAAAACAAACTTGGCTCCGTCTATTGAAGTTTCGAGCATTTGCAAGTATTTATACCATACCAGTTTAGTAGCCGGGCAATACGACTGATGTGGATTTTCAGCACTTGGGCTGATACGGCTGATATACATTTTCGGCCCGGGTGGTCAACATGGACATATGCGAACAGCCAGTGTTGTATGTGCAAAGTGGTCCATATTATTCATGAATAAGGAAAGTGGTAACAATATATATTCTCACCACCAGGGGCAGAGCGGCTGTCTCGCTGACTCTGATATTTCCTCCACTGTTCCTCAGACTCGAACAGAATAGCGTCTCGGCGAGTGTTGGGGGGTATGGACCTGTACTCATGGTATTTCACCCAGCTTCTTTCCGACGGGATGTAATACCCAGATCCCTCATACACATACGACTTTCCGTCTCCACTTGGGTAGTTGTCTACAGGGACACTGTTGTATGGGCCTCGTTCACATAATGTGGTCCCCTTCCCTGTCTCTAGCTCACCCCGCGACGAACCACGTGACATACTTGAAGTTTGGTCTGAAATGGTGATAGGAAGTCATTACACATTTGAGACATCCTGTAAATCATGAAATGAATCTTTCACCAAATTAATGAGAACAACCACTCCAATTCTGTATTATTCAAATATAGTAAGTAATCTCTATTCACCCCTTTTGAGGAACTTAATAAATACGTAAAGGCATAAATGACAATGAACTCCAATATGCAATATGTTAAAAAATGAATGATCATGCTATAGATGTTAACACTGCAGAGACATTTTTAGCATTTTTTCATGTTCACATTAATTCCCTGTTTAACATGCATACAAAATCTGAAATTACTGTGAAACTTTATAAATCATCTTGTGTACATCTTGTGTATTTTCTGAGCAATGAATTTCACAGAGACAATGACAATATAACATTACATATCATTAGGCAATATCAACAAAATCCATCAATGCAACTGTTCACTGACTTTCCAATCCTCAACAGTAAATATGATACTGGATTCTACTGGCTCATTGACATCACACATGACTGGACTTTATTCAGGTGGAGTTTATTCCCTACATATATATATATATATATTAGGAACAAATTATTTCATAATGGCAATGAATGTTTTTCCTGTCGAAGAACAGACGTAATTATACTATTTAGAATCGCTTTTCAAGACATCTGTATATCAGAACAAGTTAAGGCACACAACTTCCCCAACAACCACAAGCAAAGAAGAACTATGTAACGATTTTAGTGTATATATTATATATCACTATGATAAATGTCCAATGATGATGCAAATTGATGAATATCAATGCTATATTATTATTAGATCATAGGTTTTCAGATTTCACACATTTTTAGGTAGTTGTCTCTCTCTCTCTCTCTCTCTCTCTCTCTCTCTCTCTCTCTCTCTCTCTCTCTCTCTCTCTCTCTCTCTCTCTCTCTCTCTCTCTCTCTCTCTCATATTTGTGACGATTGCATCACTTCAATAAAATTTGATCACAAAGTGCAAGTTTGCTTGATATTATCGTTAAGTGTCGATGGCTGAGGTTCACATTTCTGATCAATACAAAAACAAACAAAAAATATTTACAAGATGTTGTTAACGCATTGTTGTCTCTAAATTAACTTAATCAAAATGACAAAGACGAACTCATGTTACCTTAAACAATATTCGCTGTCAACACTTTCACTGGTCACTTCCTGGAGTAGATGGCGGCCATCTTGTTTACCGTATCGTAGCAACAACCAGGTGCGCAAAAACGCCACCTAGTAGAGAAACAGAGCAAGTATAAACAAACGGCTTGTGTCTCTTATGTTCTTTGTCGTAGACTCGTCAAGGTAATTTCAGCATTTCTTATTTCATAAATGATTCAAAACTGTTTATATTTACCTGACTGAATACAATATTATATATTTATTGTGAATATTGCATTCTGTCTTAATTTTCATGATGCATGAGTTTATGCTCTCCTTTTAAAATTTAGACATGTCATGTGAAATATATCTTGATTACACTCACAACTGGTACCAATTTAGTTTGCAATCAGTAAATCTATCGTACTGCCTTGTCGAGATGCGATCGATTCGTCCTTCAAGGGACATAACTCCACCGAGCTTTTCAAAGCTGATTCGTGCGACGAGGCAGGGACTTTGCATCCGGATAGGAGAGATGTATAGGATGACACAGAGATTAGCAATGCTCATCCTGTATCCGGAGGACTCACAATAATATCTATTGTACCAAAATTCTTGTTAAGAAATATTGGATCCTAATAATATATTTATTATAAATAATCTTACGGTACACCCTGTCATTTTATAACGTTACAGAACCCATAATATTTCTGACTTGGTTGGCACATGTCATCGGTTCCCAGTTGCGTAGATCGATGCTCATGCTGTTGATCACTGGATTGTCTGGTCCAGACTGGATTATTTACAGACCGTCGCCATATAGCTGGAATATTGCTAAACTCACGCACTTAATATTTCATGTAAGGAAGCTCAAAATTAATGATCCATTTTTCATGTGAAGTAAATGTTATAGCTCGTCTTTGTGCAAATCAGGTGCCCATTTAATCTGACCATCAAGTCATCTTACCATCCAGTCAATTGGCCAATAATCTAGTTGACGTAAGAAGGCCGTGTCTCTTTACGCGAAGTAAAGACGCTGGTTCACCTTGAGCACAGTCTTGCACTCTAGACTGACACGTCCTGTATCATCAGACAACCCTTGGGCTGTCCGTATTCTTTATTGCTTCCCATCTATCGATCGCCCTGAATTTTCGTTGAAATAATGAAGAGTTTTCTGTATCTCAGTTTTGCCCATCACTGATGTGATAAAAACTACACCTTATTACCGTTGCATATTACCAAAAACAGTTCAGTTACATCATTCTTCATATACATTTATCAAAAATTGTTTCCGAAAAAAGCGACTCGATCTACATCACAGATTAATCTGAAGGCGATTTAAATTTTTAATTTCAGAAAATCAGTTCCACAATGAACTATATCTATATATACTACCCATCAAAAGTTTAGACTCACGTACTAGTGTAAATGTAGTCAACTTCAGTCAACTGTCCTAAACCAGATTTTGCAAAATATTCCATACTGTTTAAAGGTACTGTTTACACATGAAATGATGCATTGTAAAACAAATTCGTAAAGTTGAAAAGATTATTGTTATCAGATCAATAAATGTTGAAACTCCGTGAAAATTGGCGAACGCTTTGTGGATCGGGATCGGGTGGTCAGGCTCGCTGACCTGGTTGACACATCTCGTATCCAAATTGCGTAGGTCGATGCTCATGTTGTTGATCACAGTATTGTCTGGCCCAGGGTCGATTATTTACAGACTGCCGCTATATAGTTGGAAGATAGGTGAGTTCGTCGTTAAAGAACAACCAACTTTGTGGATCGCGTCCTGAAAATAAATTCTAACCCGAATCTTCACAGTGGTTCTCATATTATTTCCGGGCGGCGTTATAGCTGCAATATTGCTTAATAAGCAGCGTTAAGCAACAAACAATTAATATACTCAGCTGAATGAACGAGTTCCTAAACACTTAACCCAACTGCCTACATGCCCACCCGGAATGCTACCCGACATTTACTGTACATATGGTATTTCAGCCATGTCTTCTGAGCTGCCGAAGCCCCACTATTCCACCCCATCCAACAACTATCTGTCCGGGGACTGGAAGTCTCACGTGTGGATGGGCCAACAGTACTACGTCCCCTCGGAGCGAGACTGGATCAAGTACCACGACTATCGCTCCTTGCCCCGGGAAACGCGGAGAGACGCTATAGACATGCAGTCAGAAGACCAGTGGGTGGCCTTTACACGCCAGAGGGACACGCCTGGAGGTACGTCACAGGTCACGTGGTGTGTGATGTCATGTATTACGTCACATTTGTATATAACTGGATATATAACTTGAGGTTTCTCGGTGTTCTGTCATAGTCACTGAGCTGTCATGTTAAATGTGTGCATTTACCTGTAATATGAAACAACTACTCTTTCCAACAATTCACGCGTACCTGTCACGTTTTAATACACACAAAGGATATAGGTGGTGTTTTTCCGGCACGTACCCATGTCTGTGATTTGTAAGTCACTATCAAAACCCCTTTCAAAAGATTTTCGTGTTACTTTGGAAAATAACCCCAAAGCACCAAGTGTGTACTTTTTTTGTACGTCAGTGTATTTCCAAACTTTACGAAATATACTCTTCAAAAAAGTTGGGGAACCTGAACTTTCAATTTGGATAGGAAGTATAAGCCTTCTCAAATATTTCAAAGACTGATATCTCATGAAAGCACCACCATTTCTCTTTATCACCACCCCAAAACGCATGTGATGCACGTGCACAATGCAGTAGCTCCATACACGTGCATTGTCTTGATTTTGACAATTTTCATGAATGTCGATAAATCGCTGTAGACCATGATTTCGACAATCATCTTGCATCGGCTAGCGTTGGTTGTAGTCATTTTCTACTTGCCCTTTTTTTTTTTGGAGGGGGAGTTGAAAATGAAAATCCTATACATGCAAATTGCAGGTCATACACCAATCATCTTTCAAAAGTGATTCCTGTTCAAACATCTATGGTCATAAGGAAGTGCAAGTGGTGATGCACTCTCTAAACCTTCATTATTATCATATATATTATTGATATTGATATATAACATTGCTTGACTCCGACATATCTCCCAATGTTTTCAATCGTAAATTAAAAACGAAGTTCCCCTACGTTTTTTAAGAGTATATGAATATAAATGGAATTGGTCTTCAGCAACAAACGAACAAATTCGAACAACCACACTTCATCGAAAATAATTCCTAGTCCCGGGATACGTGCCCAATTAATGATGATACCAAACTCCTTTTTATACCCCGGACGCCGGTACCTGTTGAGTTGTATTTCAAATGGTGCTAACAGTACGCTGGATATAGGCATTTCGACTCTGATATACTTTGAGTATAAGATAATCTTATATATATAGGCCATACTTATAAATATATCAGAGTCAGGCGCCTATGGCTGGATACCATGAAACGCCAATGTTAAATTTTCAAAGTTTAAATTCATATTCGAATTTCTTTTGGCCAAAACTGAAAAATCAGTAACATACTCATGGCACCCCCATTCATAACTTCATTTGATGCATATTTTACGGGTCAAGGTCGAGTCTACCATATCAAGTCTTCATCATTTCTTGTCCCAGGCTACTACCACAAGGACGTCGGCTTGAAGCAGTCCGGTGTTCCTGCTCTCAGACTGTCAGGCTATACACGCAATCTCCCCTCCATGCCACACAGGGACATCTTCCAAAACCCCTGGCCCAAAGCTGACCAGTGGGTGCCCCCTGCACGTGCAGGGAGAGGCGATTATTACGGATACTACCACGAGGCCATCGAAACTGAGCGAGAGCGCCGGAAGAAGGAATACCCGACGAGCATGCGCATTGAGCCCAGAGATGTCCCGAAACTGTTGTAGAAGATTCAGGAAGACCTATGTATTCCTTACTGTGAAAATTACCAGATATGGAGAGATAGAATATTATACCACTTGTTGCTAAGCCCATTCTGGGAAGTAACTAAATTCTTTGTATGTGCTTGTTGCAATCGGATAATATCCCCAAAAATGAACGTTTGAAGGATGATAAATATAACATATGTGTTTGAGTTTTATTGAACATGTATCATCTCTTGTATGACATTCGTACATGACGCCAACGCATAATTGCAAATTATTCATTTTAAAAACTCACTGAAAACGATATATTCAGACATTTTTGTGTGATTTTAAGTGTTCAAAATGTGCATGCTAGAGAATATAATTACACATACCTTAATTGGTTTTATTTTCTTGAATTAATCATCATCAACCCAGTTTGGCGTGAGAATGAAACTGATGTAAAAGATTCAGGAAGACCTCGATCAGATCCGTTACTACGACAATTACTAGATATGGAGAGATGTAATATTATTCCACATGTTGCAAAGTCCATTCTGGGAAGTCACTTATTTCTTTGTCTATGCTCCTGTTTGCAATCTTATGTTCCGAAAACATGAACGTTTGAGAATATATATTACTTTTGCGTGTGAGTTATATTGAACATGTATAATATTTTGTAATGCATTTGTTCAAATATTTTATCGTCTTTTCTTCTTGTATTTCCTTTCATATCATATTCAATTTAGCATTAGTCGTTATATGCACACATTGCCTTTAGGCCTAAATAGTCGCGGGTTTATGGTTCAATTGCCTTGTAAGCAACGTAGCTCGCTATGGAGAGTTACTTCCCTTAGGCATGACAGGATCCTATATTTGTGGTTTTGAATCCCAGATTCGCCTCCATTATACATCTGCGTTTGCCAGCACCACACCAAAGTGGCGTATGTTTAGGAACTGCACCATTTCGGGTTTTCTTCGCGTTAATTGACACGCAAGTGATATAACTGGAATAATGTTGAAATAGTTAAGAGCTGTTTCCCCAGCTGAAACGAGAAGGTTGACTCAGACTTAACAGGTATTCAATATTCATACAGAACTGAATTGTAACACCAGGGGGGAAACCATTCTTGATCGAAAGGTAATTAACACATTGGATTAAAACACACGCGAAAGGTCCAACAGTGAGTGAGTGAGCATGGTTTTACGCCGCCTTTAGCAATATTCCAGCAATATCACGAGTCTTCAGCGTGGCGAGCGAACACTTTAACCACAAGGCTACCCAAACGTCCTTTACTCTTTGGAACAGACAATCCAGTGACTGACATCCTGCCACACAGCCGGGACAGCTGATATGCAATCAATCAACTCATCGAGCCTGACACCAGAAATGGGCTTCACACATTGTGCCAATGTGGGGAATCGAACCCGGGGCCTTTGGCATGACGCGCGAACGCTTTAACAACTAGGCTTCGCCAGTGTGTCAAAGTAGAATAATGCTCGAGCTCCATTCTTGAATCAATATATAGTGTTAGAGGAAGGCAACGATGTCTTCATACGAGAGCTCCGTCAGCACAATGCAAGTACATAAGAAGCATGTAAGGTCGCAACAGGCAGTGCGTAAATCGTTCTCACCTCGCATTATCGTCTGTTTGCAGTGAAAATGTACCGATGAATTTCACTTTAAACAAAACAGTAAATCAAATAAAGTGAAATTAAGATTGCGAATCCTCATAATTTTACCTTGCCAATTAAACATATAAATTTCTGAATTTTATTCAACTTAGGATAAAAGTTGTTTAACAGACGATTATAGATTCAAATCGCTATTATTGGTTTGTATTACAAGGGAGTAAACGCAGTAATTGGAACAGTGATACAAATGCACGTGCGGTACGTGATGAACGTTAACTTAGACCAACCCCACTTCTTCTCGGTGTTTCATTTAATGTGCATACCCCCCTTGTAATACAAACCAACAATAGCGATTTGAAACAATGATCGTTTGTTAAACAACTTGAATAAAATTCTGAGATTTAAATGTTCAATTAGCAAGGTAAAATCATGAGGACTCGTACTTCTAAATTCACTTTATTTGATTTACGTTTTTGCTTAAAGTGAAATTCATCGGTACGTTTTCACTGCAAACAGACTATAGGCACGGTCAGCCCTTCAGTAACCGTTATCTTGCAGCTCGCATGAGGTAGTGCCGTAAATGAATCGACAACTACGGAAAAGCTCAGAGTCATAGCTTCTGTACATCCAAACCTGGTGGATCAGTCATTTCTGGCCATAAATTCTTGGAATTGTGCATTCGACAGAATAACTGAAGTACATCCTGACGACCAAAAAAATAACAGTTTAGCCAAGAGGAATTTTGGGTAATATTTAATTCTTAGTAGCCACTTGTAGTGAGTGAGTGCGTTTTACGCCGCTTTTGCAATATTGCAGCAATATCACGGCGAAATGGGCTTCACTGTAGCCACTTGTAGAAATGCTCCAAACAGTTTGGCATCAATAAAACAGACAGATGCTACTAACTGACTGACTGACTGACTGAGTTTGGTTTTACGCCGCTTTTAGCAATATTCCAGCAACATCACGGCGGGGGGACACCAGAAATCGCTATTCACGGGATAGGGTGGTCAGGGTCGCTGACTTGACATATGCCATCGTATCTCAGTTTCACAGATCGATGCTCATGCTATTGACAAGTGGATTGTCTTGAGGTTTTTTTTATTGTCATCGCATCCTTATTGCGAGCATTGATGTTCATGATATCAATCTCTGGGTTGTCTGGTTCAGACACGATTATTTACAGACCGCTTCATATATAGCTGCACTATATCGGTGCAGTTCTAAACAACAAACAAAACAATAATTCTACTGAGTGAGTGAGTTTAGCTTTACGCCGCACTCAGCAATATTTCAGCTATATGGCTGCGGTCTGTAAATAATCGAGTCTGGACCAGAAAGACCAGTGATCATCAGCATGAGCATCGATCTGCGCAATTGGGAACCAATGACATGTGTCAACCAAGTCAGCGAGCCTGACAACCCGATCCCGTTAGTCGCCTAGCTCTGACGACAAGCATGGGTTACTGACGATCAATTTTAACCCGGACCTTCACGGGTTAATTCTACTGAGACTTAGAAATGGACTCAATCATCAACAACCGTGCGATTTCCGAGTCAGAATCGTATGTTTCGCTAAGAATAGTTCAATTGATTCCTGTTTTAGACATCCATTTTTCTTACTTGAGCCGAAGAAAGTTGGTTAAGTTGTCGACGGACATATCAAGATCCGGTTTCGACTTGGTTTTGTCATAAGAGGCGAATAACGGGATTAGGTGGTCATTCTCGCTGCCTTTGTAATTGTATCTCAGTTGCGGAAGTCCATACATGCTCAAGATGCCAGTCACTGGATTGGCTGGTCCGACTCGATTATAAACGCTTCAGAAAACTTTAAAAAATAGCTGTTTCCCTGCTCGTTGCTTGGAGGTGGCCAACTGGCCTATGGTACGTGAGATTCGGTGGTTAAACCATCCATCTTCATCTTTTTGTGTGCTGTATCTGAGTGGTATGCATGGGGAAACCGGGTATCCCGGGGCAATTGTAACAAGGGCGATTACTCTAAACGTTTTCGCTCAAGCATAGCGTATGTGAGTAGAGTTATTTCCCTTTGCTTTCCTGCGGTACACATCCAGACGTTTTTCAGCTGCTCGATCGTGGAGAGATACAGTCTACGAAAAATGTTTTTTCACTTAGGTAAGTAATTTTTTCACAAAACGTAATAAAACGTTCTTAATGCAGTAAATGTCCCTTGATATGAAATAAACTTTTTAAGTGTAAAATTGAGGTATTACGACATATTTTGAAGTAGAAATGATTTGATAAGCCCGAAGTTGTTAACATGTGACGTGACATGAAACATGGCTACTAGGGCAATTCTAACACTGTAAATAATTACAACTGACCACATGTGATGTTCCTCTAGTGTTGAAAGAAAATTATGATGAAGGTTCTATCTTAGTTCTTTGATATCATAGTAGAACATTTTCAGTGTTATGTTGACAGTAATAGCCCTCGGGTGGAACTTTTTGGTGTTAATCTTTGTATCATATTTTGGTCATACGAAAACAAAAAAATTAAACCAAAAATATTTTAAATGTCGATGGTGACAAAGGTTTAATGTTTATCCATTTCCACCTCAGTTGATGAAGATAACATCTTTCCACATTACATTTTGATTTTATTTGGAAAATAAACAGCTTATTACATTTGAACCTTTCTTGTTACAATTGCCCCATCCACCTGTTACAATTGCCCCGTGCTAACACTTGTGCAAGCAGTCATTGCATTTGCTACGTAATAACTTTGTAACGACATGATAGTGAGGTTTAAAGCCAAGATGCCAATGTACTAAAGTACTGTCGGAAATAGAAAAAAACTGTTTTTAGGCTGTTACTCTGTATCCCTAAAATTTACACAATTGCAAATAGCATATGTCGAAATAACCCACTTCTGCCTAACTTGGCATTCAGTGGGATGCGTAATACGATATCCAGAAAAGCATGTTTACTCGTAAAATCGGTCAAAACTTAGAAAAAATACGAATAGCTGCTGAAAACAATAGATCAGACTATAAATGGCAATTAGGTCGCTCAGCCAGGTATGACGACGGACCGTCGACTCACCTGGCATGAAATGCACGTGCTGCCTACAGGCACAAGGGGTCATCTCAAAGATATTTTGTGCTTTTTCATGTGTGTTGACTATGTCTCATCTATTGATTAACATCTTACGTGTCTTTCTTTCATATAGTTTCATATAGTTTATGTTGAGATATGTAAAAGAGTATGATACCCGAAAACCATAGAAACGCATCGTAGTATATAAGTGGCATGAACACCCGAAGATCGACAGGACTGGATATTATTTGTAAATTGTTATGACGTGCCGTGTACCTCCCCAGTATAATTGCCCTAAAGGATTATCTTATCTTAGCTGATATCTCCATCCCATAGCCCGACCCCAGGTTTTGCTTTTGAGACGACCCCTCCTATCTGTTTCTTTTTATAGTGACAGTGAGACTGCATGGTAGCTACATCCTTAATAGTTTCGGCATAAAAGTTATTATTTTTTACGTCAGCTATCGTTTATAATGAATCTACGTCTAATTTCAAATTGGGCATTTAAAAAGTGTCCTTTGTAATACAATATCGTCGCACACTAATTTGCATAAAGCCATGGTCTGTTCCAAATAAGTCTTTTTGGTATTAGAAAAAACCGCATTGCTCATTTCTGCACTAATTTCTTATCAGTAAAGTCCTTTTTCTCCGTTTCCTATCTCTCTACCACTGAGACTGTAGTGAGGCCGAACTTAGTTTAACAGATATTTCACACTTTCACATATCAACTACATAAATTGTACAGATAAATGAGAAAATACATATTTTTTCTATTTCCGACAGTACTTTAGTTAGTACCGATTAACTTTGTGAGCGGTCTACTAGTATCGAGTACACATTAAGAAGTTAAGTATTTAACGTGTTACAACATTGACACCGGTCTCCCCTACTTCTGTGACATGCTAGACTTAAAACAAATAGTCAGTGTTGAACATATCGACAACTTTTACCATAATTTCGTTCCCATTTTCACGTTCAATATACTGCAATAAATCGTATTACCATGCTAAGGGAAGTAACTCCTCAGCTATTTTACGCAATCTTCTCCACTCGCCCCTTTCCTCAACTTCCACCGTCACCGTCTCGACGATTCCATTCGTGACCAACTCGTGTTATTCCGGGACAAGCCGTCTCCTTGGAGGTTACGGAAAGGGGCGAGTGGTGACGAATGGGGACAAGCGAGTCTTCTTGGAGGTCACGGAAAGGGACGAGTAGTTACGAATGGTCGGAAAGGCGCGAGAAATGGCGAATGCTATAAATAGTAACAACTTCCTGTTGGGGATTTCCAAAAGTCAATATCGAAACTAAAGTTTAAACCTTGTGTCAAGTTTTGATTTTGGAATGAACACTTGTTTAATCTGGTGCTGCGATTAAGAATTTCCTAATTACAGGTAAGGTGATGGAGTTGTTATTACACTGAATCAGTTTTTGAAACGCTGACCACGATAGATGTGCTGTTAGTGTTCAGCTAATTAGTGAAAGTCATTGATATGTTGAATTTGATTGTTTTCTGTTTTTCATTGTTTGTATTCCATTAAGTATTAAGAAATTTTATACCTTTAAAGTTTATTCGAAAGAAAATCTATTTCATATGACATTTTAGAATGTCTTACAGTCCCTGAATTATAAATATATATCAGTGTGCAAGGTATCCAAAGTGTGTGTAACTCAAGATATATAAAAACATAAAATCCGCAACATATACATAAGATTTAACTATAAGTAAGATATATGAGAACTGGTTGATTGATTCTGAACTCCACAGGTAAATAATTGTGTAATATTGAAAGTGAAAGTCATAAAGGTATGTACCCAAAAACTTAATTCTGTCTATTGAAACAAATGAATTGTTGTATGTGACATGTCAGTGAGGTAAGCAGGGGTCTCAGACATTATGTATAGCATCCTAAGGAGATGTTGCACTAAATTAACAATTTCATTAAGTCTTAAGAGACGACTAACAGGATTGGGGTGGTCAGGCTCACCAGAGACCATATAATAGATTATATGGTCTCTGGGCTCACTGACTTGGTTGAACATGTCATAGTATCCCAATTATGTACATCAGTGCTCATGATGCTGAGCACTGGATTGTCTGGTCTAGACTTGATTATTTCCAGACCGCCACCATATATCTGGAATATTGCCAAGTGTGTGCGGCATTAAACAACAAACCAACCAACCATTCAATCATTAAGATCAGGGTGCCGTTGTACGAACCAACGTTGCCCTGTGACTGTGGTAAGTCTATCGTAAGGTATGGGAGTTACAATCACCTTAGTGTTAAGACTGATTTGTATAATGCCTCCAATATCTTTTCTTCTGATTTGATAACAGTTTATATGCATTCTGGATGAAGATATACAGGCATATCAGCAGAGGTTCACATCCGATGAACTTGAATTCTCTTCTGTCAATCAGCTTCAAGGCTTCAAAATTCTTGATATTGTGCAAGTAAACATTCAGACAGACAGACAGATATCAGGGGCGTAGATACCATTATTAAAAAAAAGCCCAAGCTTACACATGATTTTGAAAATGAAACTTGGGCAAGCCCTTTAATCTAGACATAAAGCTATCTAAGTATAAAGCTTTGCAACCAATCAGGCATACACGAATAAAAAGTGGCTTGCTACACACCTGGATGTGATGGTGTATTTCAAAAAGGAATATAATTAGGGAGTTCAAATGAAAAAAAGAAAGCCACTGCAATTTATTGTTGTGTATGTTTTGACAATTTGGTTATTTCTGTGTGTCATGCCATAGTCCCATGAAATCCTTTGTTCCTGCCAGTATTAATCTTTTAAATCATTCCTAGTGTTTGTCTTAACTTGTTATATGTGTCATATGTGTGTTATTTATTGTATGAAAATAATTTAATCAGTTTATCAATGTTTGAGCTCTGTACTCTACACAAGTCATGTTTCATTTTTAACTGGCAACTTGATTTGCTCAAGAACCAACTCACCTCCATTTTGATTAGGCGGTCAAAGTGTATTTGCACATTCTGCAACATGTCAGGTGATATACACCTGTAGAATGGGATAGGATATTAGCAGGGATTATTTTATAGATATTTCTTTCAACTTCTGAGTATTTTATTTACATTGGTTATTGATAGTTGTCTGTCAGGGTAATCAATACATATTTACTCCTTTACATTTTGGTCTAGACGTTTTGCTGTTATCACTAAACATACATGTTTGAATGCAAGCAGCTTCAAATTAATGGGGTAATATGTTGTAGTTTGTGTACCAGGGGTGAAAATAACCCACTGCCCGACATCCCAGTCCAGTGTTTTTTTTCTGTCGGGCAAGCAATTTCCAATTTTAATTATGTTGTTTATTATTTATATAATCAACAAGAAAATATCAACGTTTTCTTTCGTTTATTGACCAGTTTGTATTTTGTTTGGGTGATAAAATAATTCACAGTTTACCTTTCTTAGTTCCTAGATATTGAACAGGTACTTTATTATTGTTCTTAAAACTGATATACTGTGTATTGTTTGACACTGTCAATACAGTTGTGGTCATCATAATGTTGTATCAATATATTTTACTGGTACAGTGGAAAAATTACCAGGGCATGTGATTTTACATGTGCCACTGTACCAGAGTACACTTACAATTTCACAGTTATTTCCACCCCTGTGTACGTTAACAAATTACCAGTTTATCTGGAGGTCTGAATTTACAAGCATTATATGGAGTTCAAATTTGAACTTAAATGATAAAATATGTGAAGAATATATATGCTGGCCTGCTAATAAAAGAAACAGGCATTAATTGTACAATTAATAGGATGCTCTGTTTAATAACTTTCAAACAGCTTTCCATTTCCTGCCTAGAATGGGTCAACAATCTGGTCATTAGGGGTGATGATGAACTAAATGATCAGGCTTGGTGACTTGTGCCTTCTTGTACAGAGTGATCTTAGCACTGTGATGATCATACTCTTGCACACCTTTAAGGATGTCATTGCAGTAAGATCACTTTGTGTAAGTGGGGAATATACTGGTGTATCATTGCTGGTGGGGAATTTACTGATGTATCTTTGCTGGTGTATCATTGCTCGGGGGTTATTGCTGGAGATCATTGCCGGTGGATTATTGCTGGTGGGGAATTTACTGATGTATCATTGCTGGTGTATCATTGTTGGGGGATCATTGCTGGTGGATTATTGCTTGTGGGGAATTTACTGATGTATCATTGCTCAGGGTTTATTGCTGGGGATCATTGCCGGTGGATTATTGCTTGTGGGGAATTTACTGATGTATCATTGCTCAGGGTTTATTGCTGGGGATCATTGCCGGTGGATTATTGCTTGTGGGGAATTTACTGATGTATAATTGCTGGTGTATCATTGCTCGGGGGTTATAGCTGGGGATCATTGCTGGTGGATTATTGCTGGTGGGGAATTTACTGATGAATCATTGCTGGTGTATCATTGTTGGGGGATCATTGCCGGTGGATTATTGCTTGTGGGGAATTTACTGATGTATTATTGCTGGTGTATCATTGCTCGGGGGTTACTGCTGGGGATCATTGCTGGTGGATTATTGCTGGTGGGGAATTTACTGATGAATCATTGCTGGTGTATCATTGTTGGGGGATCATTGCCGGTGGATTATTGCTTGTGGGGAATTTACTGATGTATTATTGCTGGTGTATCATTGCTCGGGGGTTACTGCTGGGGATCATTGCTGGTGGGTTATTGCTGGTGGGGAATTTACTGATGTATCATTGCTGGTGTATCATTGTTGGGGGATCATTGCTGGTGGATTATTGCTGGTGTATCATTGCTGATGTATCATTACTGGTGGATCATTACTGGTGGATCATTGCTGTAGCTATCAATCACAGGATAGTCTCGCCCACACTCAATTGTATACACACAGCTGTCATACAGTGGAATATTGTTGACTGGTGTTAAACAGCAAACAAAATATATTTAGCAACCTGGTCTGTTAAAGCACATCTGTGACATTCTCTGTTGTTTGAGTACCAGTACTTGTCCAGAGTGGCCAGCTGAGAGTGTCCTTTGTACTGTACCCAATACAGCACCACTCCTTACAATGCACATTGAATCACTATTTCTTAAACAAATGGGCCTTTGTGTCTATGGAGCTCATTTGCTTTCAAGGAATTGAGAGTAACTTTGGTAAGACAATGTGGAGGAATGTTACATAATATTAGGGGTGTCCAAGAGTGAGTACGAAGTTTCATTTCTCTATTCCTGTTCAGACCAGGATGTTTATTAGCATCTGAAGGAGGGAGGACATCCTCCTCATCTTCATCGGTTATCTTGATGACAGATTTCCTACACATCAGAATGATACAGCTTAGTCGGAGGTTCATTATCAGGAAAGTAGATATTTGTCTGTGGAATGATATAATCGCAGAAAATGTTAACGATGTTTGGGGAATTGTTGACAAATACTCTAGAATGGTCCACAGGAGAGATGATATACATGGTATCATTGTCAGTTCTCAGATGACTGTGGGTGAGTATAACTGCTTGGTTATACCAAAACAGATGAAAGTGTCTTATAACATACAGTTTGCGAAATAGTTTCCAAATTTTCTATGCCTGAAAGTTACTAGCCCACAAAATAATTCACTAGTCCGAAACTTGAATGTAGACACGGGTTTCATCATTAAGCTGCTAATATGATGAACAGTTTTATCAGGCCATAATCTTAAATGATTTAGAAGTGAATTATAACCTAACAAGTCGGAGAGAGTGATATATTTACAAAATGACCCCATGAAAATTCACTAGCTTGTCTAGCCAGTGACTGCAGATTTACTGGCCTGACTGGATTTTTTACTAGCCTCAGGCTAGCGGGCCAGTGGCTATTTCGCATACTGGTAACATAGTGTGAGTGATTATGATTTTATGCTGCAGTGCCAGTAGTCAGAAATATTATGGCAGGGGACACCAGAAATGAGCATAATTATCAGAGGTTCAGATAAGCTGCTTATCTGCTTAACTTAAGCAAATATTTATGTGAAAACTCCTATAAAGTCTACCTCATACAAGTATGCTTGAATTTTTGTAAATACTCATGCGTTCACACAAAAAATGTCAAATCTTAGCTTGCATACCTGTGGATAGATAAAATAACAGGTATTTTGAGAGGTTCTATTTTAACACATGAATGTGACAACTTGCAGTCTTTCTTATCGTTTCTCATATTACAGAACAAATATAAATAACAAACATCTATACCAACATTTAAACTGTATTATATTTGTACAATTATTTGAAAATGGCAAAATACCCAATTGAGTTTGAGTGAGGTGAGTACAATTTATTTGGTTATTCAAAGAAAAATTAGGATACCCAATTGAGATGAACACAAGCGAGTACATAAATCAATGACTCAAAAAGTTATCCGTAGCTCTGTGTTATATGACATGAAGTAACCTGACGTAATGGGGATGAGGATGGGGATGGGGTATGACATCCATGATAACCTCCAGGGTATGCGTTCTGATAAATGTCCACTTGTAGAGATTTATTGGAACGTATACCCTGGAGATCATCGAGGATGTGGGTAGGGTTAGAGAGTCATAAATTTGATTTTTGATTTATTTGAAGAAAGAGAGTGTACTATGTTATGTAAGTACAGTCAAATCCCGATGAGTCGAATCGCTGGGGACCAAGTAGTAAATTCGACTTATCCATGTATTCGAGACATAGGTATGTCTATGAGGGTAGAAAAAAAGATGATCCAGTCCTAATTCCTCCGCCTAAGCATTTGTTTATCTAATGATTACCATATCACTTATCAGTTCCAGTATGATTAGCACAGACAGTGATTTCCGTAAAATTACTAATCTGCCTTTTGAACTCACCCGTCAATGGCGGAAAGGTGTGAGCCGCGCTGGTTTGTTAATTGGATCAGGTTGCTACACCAATCAACTTCTCATTGACTGACTTCGGCTTATGTATACAAGATTGCTGTTGTTTGAATCTTATGGGACCAAATTTCCTTTTCGAGTCATCGTGTGTATTTATGAGACGAATTCGTGTAACCGGTATTCAAATGATCACAACTATAACAGGGAATGGTCGGGACCGACAGGTACTTCGAGTTATGCATAATATTCGAGACACCGGCATTCGACTCATCGGGATTTGACTGTATATCCTCAGATTTATATCCATAGCCTGAATATTGTTGACATGAGTGTTATACAACAAACAAACGAACAAATGTGTCAGTCTATAGAAATCGCTGGCCGCGTCATACCAAAAGATGTTAAAATATGGTACTTATTGGCCTGGCACTTGACGTTAATGGGTACAACTAGGACTGGCCCTAGATTTTCGAAGCTCTTTTAGCGCTAAGGCAGTCGTAAGTTAATGTTAATGTGTGGCACTTACGACTCTCTTAGCGCTAAGAGAGCTTCGAAAATCTAGACACTGGTCGGCTCGGAGTCAGTATAATGTGTCTGAGTGAGGTATTCATGCTTAACTGTGGCATGGAATCTCAGTGGGCTAGCACTATAAAACCAGCTTAAGTCTGGGCTAGTACAAGCAGCCACACATACACATTCATGCACATCATCATATGAGCGAAATATTCGTAAGTGTGACGTTAAACCCCATTTCAGATCAGATCAGTGTGTAAAAGTAGCAGTAATTCATCATATTTACAAGACATACCCTTCACAATGTATATGTGATAAGAAACATGATAAAAAAGTATACACTTCACGGACAGAAGACATAATTAAACATGATTTTGAAATGATTTTTTGTTTGATACAGCAATTATCAAAGAGGGTTAAGCTTCTAGCTGTGTCATTTGGTTCATCAATTGTGGGATGGTTTTGTCTGGTGCCATGGGCATTTTTAGCATTTTATACGGACAAATATATAAAAAAAGACAATGCAAGTCTATAAATATTTGGCGAGTCTAGATAACTCTTAAAGTCTCTTGTCTCCCATTTATCATATTTTTTAAAGATGTTTGCAGAAATGTGAATCAAATTTCCCCAGGGGTAAATTATCCCAAAACTCTCTTTTCTTGTTGAAACTGGCAAATAGTCTACACAACTATCAGCATTTTCTGTACATCATTACAAGTCAATAAGGATACTTATAACATATTATGATTTGTATAACACTTTTATGTGCCATCTGCAGTACATTATCATACATGTTGTATGTACCTATCTACATCATGATATAACAATAACCTCACTTGAAATATGCCATGCTGCCATGCTCCACAATGCTGTTATGTAGTTTTATACATGTCACGTTATATGTATATTTTGTTATACATAAAAATGGGAAATAAAAGCCTTAAATTTGAAAAACAAAAACTGTATATCAGGGCTCCAGACTTTTTATTTTATCATCAGGAGTACATACTCCTTATTTGTTCAATATAGGAGTACCTGAAAACCTTAAAGGATACATTTAGAGTACTGAATGGAACTTAATGGAGTATTATTTAACCTTGTGTTTCGTTTCATATATGCACTACAACATTGGTATTCGTGTGTAAACAGGTCAATGAACAATAAAACAATACTTTTTCAGTTAAATACATATGTAAGTGATTGTAAGACCATACACCATTTGCTGTAGTGCATATCTGATACGTTTTCTAAATTATTTCCTACCCTATCGTGCTTATTTTTTATCCGTACATACGCTGATACAGCCCTTACCTGGAGCCCTGGTATATTCTGTAAAATATGGTTATTTTTTAGACTAGATGTTAGTCAATAGAGAATACTACAGAGGTCTCATAAGATATGAATTATACGAAACTCGTGACCTTCCCACAGAAAGGTCACAAGTTTCGTATAATTCGTATCTTATGAGATTGAGTGTGGTATTTTATTTATTACCCACGTCTTACATACAATAAATTGACAAAATAGCATATTTTTGTTATTTTCATGGTTTCAAACTGAAACCGGTTTCATAAAAAGGTTGCAGAAGAATTTTGTTCTGTAGTACACTTTTTGCATGACATCACACTGTAATGACGTCACTACTCCTTGCTCGTCTGCCCCCTTGGTAACCGATGTCATGATGCATGTCAGTTGTCATTGCCTTGTACAGCCTCCTACATGAAACTACTCCGTAGCACCCCGTTTCTTGGTTTGCAGTTGCTTCACTCGGCTAACGTCACTGGTGGAAACATTGCGTTTATGTTTTTCGACGGATATACTGTCTCAGTCCGACCAACAACTAAACAGCGACACGGTAACGTTCGCAATGTTTACATTCCCACAATGCATATAAGTTGTAGAATGAATGAATTCACGTGTTTGTTATGAATGAAAAAGTAGTTCCGACACAACGTGACCTAATTGAGAGGTCATCGGTTATCCAATCAAATCGTTAGAATCTCAGGTCAAGTCGTTACGACACAGGTCAACGCGATACGACACTCGTGTGACATACGCGATCAGTATGCAACTACCCATATGTTGACCACGTGGGTAATAAATGGCGTCATGTGTTGTAGCTGTTGTATTGAATGTTGTACTAAATTCCCTCAGAAACTATGGGGAGTCATCTTCCTCATTGTTACTTTCAGGTTGCTGGTGAATCTCAGCGTTACCTGCTACAATGTACCACCAGTCCTGTAAGTCTGATCGCCCTCATGACAGACTGTACAGCAAGATCCGTTCCTGCTTCGTTGAGAATGTGGACCCCCGTCCGCTTCGGTTCTACATCGAGGCCTTGACGCCAGCTGATGAGGTAAGAAACCTTTATGTAGTCATGGAAACCACAGTGGCTGAGTGGGTTAGATGACTGACTTTGTGTGTTGGCGAGTAGGTGTCTACAGTATTAAACTGTTAACCATAGCGATTACTCTTGTCAGTATCGGTGAAAGTGTGTCGGTGTACGGAGCCGGATGTAGCTAGGGACGCTGGGGTATATTAAATGGCGCATGATCCAAACATGATGTGTTGTGTCATTGGTGCGAAGGAGAGTGAATTACCTGGGTGCTAACTTGGTGTCAGAAGTGTGAATGTTTGTCCACATCAGCCAAGGAAGATAACTGTGGGTTATTTTTGGTACGGGTCAGTGAGAAAACTTTATTAACAAAGAAACTTTGTGACGGTCTTGGTGACCTTGACAAGTTTTCCTGTGCCGACTATGATGGAGGGGGTGGACGAGAGAGAAGCTCTCATGACCTTTGTGACTGATAACAGTGGTACAAGCCTAAACGTAACTGTACATATGACGGTACATCTAATGATGCCATTGCACAATGGGTAAACATTCCCATGCGTATCGCCACACTTTCACCGATACTGCACTGACTAATCCGTATGGTTAACAACACAATACATGGGGGTAGTGCAGACTGTATATCTTTTTTAAGATACCAAATTTAATTCTTACTGACTTTTAATCTAAGTCAGAAACAAAAAAGATGATGTCAGTGACCTAAATTAACAATCTTTATTCAGGGCTAACTGACACTGCCTGTGCCCCTGAGTTAAGAACGATGTTTACATTCAAGTTAAATATCTTCTCTTTGTTGTTTGACCAGTGAAGATCCGGATTAGAATTTGTCTTCAGCAACCCATGCTTGTCATAAGAGGCAACTAACAGGATCGGAGGGTCAGAGTCTCTGACTTGGTTGACACGTCATCGTATCCCAATTGCATAAATGGATGCTTATGCTGTTGGTTCCAGATGTTGATGAATAATTTGTCATTTTCAGATTGCATAGTTACTTGTACAAAATTATGTATTTTCAGGAACGTATTCTGGAAGCATACAATAACAATGGACGATCTGAAGCAGCATCTCTGATGCTGAGGTTGCTTATACAACGTCCTGACTGGGTGGAAGATCTCTTGAAGGCGCTGCGGATTCCCGTCATAAATCTCGGTCATGTGGCTGATGAGATAGAGAGGAGGAGGTGTTAGTATATTTGCGTCTCTCTGCTGTACATATTGAAAAGGATATACAGTTGAACACCATTGTGTCAAACTCTGATGACTCGATATCTCGGTTGTCTCGATATAACGTCTCAGTCCCAGCAAAATCCATCATAATTTATCATTATTCAAGCTCTTTAACTTGATACGGATGTCTTGAAATTTCGGATATCTTGATATAATTTCATGGTTCCAACAAGCAAAATTACCCTTTTTTAACTCGATATTTGCAAAGAAACTCGATATTCGCCTACCTTTCATGGGCAAGTATCCCTTTGACCTGAGGATGTTTTCACACATTTACACTCGGTGCGACATGAATCAAAGGGATGCGGTAGTGTAAACTAATTAGGGCTAACTGAGTGGAAGGTGTCACTTGTTTGTTATTTAATTAGGATTAATTAAAACGAATTAATTATAGGAAGTACTCACTGTTACGACTAAACACTACTGATAACGGATTATAGTTTCAAATCAAAACATACTGAGAATTCAATGAGGGTTTTGTGTAATCACGTCATTAGCATGTGATTGTCGAGTTGTTACTAAATGATATGCAGGGCTCCAGATAAGGGCCGTATCGGCGTATGTACGGATAAAAAATATGCGTGATACAGTAGGAAATAATTTAGAAAACATAGCAGATACGCACCACTGCAATGGTGTATGGTCTTAGAATCATTTACAGACATATTTATCTGAAATATTATTGTTTAACTACCTGTTTACACAAGACTAGCAATGTTGTAGTGCATATATATATATATGAAACAAAACACAAGATTACTGATAAGCCATTAACTTCCATTCAGTACTCTACATGTACTCTTAAGGTTTTCCCAGTACTGATGTATTGAAAAATAAGGAGTACATACTCCTGATGTTGAAAACTTATCTGGAGCCCTGGATATGTGATGATATGACCTGGTCGGATGTCTCAAGTTTGGATAACTCAATATTTTTTCTTGGTCCCATGAATATCGAGACAATGGTGCGCACTTATATACAAACATAAGACTTAGTACAGTAAGAATATAATAAAGTGCCCTTCCATGTAAAGTTATCAGAGATGGTAAAAACATATACAAGCAGGCATTTATACATATTTAAAAGCGATAGTTTGTCCATTTAAATATGCTTTCAATGTTGTAGTATTTATATTAAGAAAGTAAGTTTGGGCGTTATGAAAGAACTTGTGTTTAAAAAGGACACATAATATTTTGTAGTTTGACAATGTTAAATGTTGGACACTTTAGTTGTAACATTTGTAATAAGAGCTACTCTAAAATCATCACATCAAGGACACTGTAATTAAACATGCTCATTGTCTTCAATAAATTCATTACAGTTAAAGCAAACTCTATCATCAACATTTAAATTTGTATATCTGCCCCTTTCTATTCTTAAGTTGCAGTACCACATGTACATTTGACAAAGGCCAAACAGTAATTTCCGGTGCATAAAAGTGCTAACATAACTTTCACAACAAGAATAATCTTTAAAAGATTTTATATCATTTTCATATCTTTCCATAAACATTCTGCCAATGTTTAACATAGCTTGTAATCTTTGTACTATTGAGTGAGTGAGTTGGATTTTACGCTGCTTTTAGCAATATTCCAGCAATATCACAGTGGGAACATCAGAAATGGGCTACAAAATTGTATCCATATGGGGAATCAAACCCGGGTCTTCAGCATGATGAGCGAATGCTTTAAGCACAAAGCAACTCCACCACCACAATAAATTGATGTAGAAAGGATAACTGCATAATTATAGTTTTCCACAGACAACACTGTCTTCAAAATACTAATTTATTTCATTTGTGCAATGGTCCATTATGTTTAGCACTATCTATGTGTACTAACCAGCCATTTCAACACATTACCAGGTGAGGTGTTTACATAAGCAAATTTTGCTTCTTATCAATCCAGATTTCTTTTGACATAAAAATATGTTTAAACTAAATGGATTTGGCTGGTCAAGCATGGTGACTAGGTTGCTTGCATGTCATTGTAACTGTCATTTCAACAACTTCCATCCAGAACTAGATGTCCCCTCAGTTACATACGTCAGTCATTTACCAGTTGACATTCTCATCACAGGAAGTCATGTTGGTCTATGACGGTCATTTTAACAATTTTCATCCAGAACTCTGGATTTGAGGATAATTTTAAGTTCTTAATAACAACTCCTGTTCATTTTGATATTGAATTAAATTGTCAGATGCAGTTCTCATGTTTGCCTTGCATTTGTTTTAGGTGAACAATTGACAAGCCTTTGCATGTGTTTGTGATAGGAACCAATTGAGGGACAGGATATGCTCATCTTTCATGAATACAGTGTAGCATCTCTTTCACATAGCGATTCATGAACACGTGCACATTATATTGTCAGAATTATACAGTTAAATTATTTTTTAATTGTATAGTGAGGTGAGGTGAATTTGGGTTTAACATCGTGCTTGATAATATTTCGCTCATATGACGACATGCATGCGTGTGTATGTGCGGCTGCTTGTACTAGCCCGGACATAAGCTGGTTTTATAGTGCTAACCCACTGAGATACCATGCCACAGTGAAGCATGAATACCCCACTCAGACACATTATACTGACTCCGAGCCGACCAGTCCTTGTTGTACCCATTAATGTCGAGTGCCAGGCAGGGACCAACAAATACCATAATTTTATTTTATTGAATAGTATTGTTGCTTTTTCTAGCATACAATGAGTAAACAAGTGACAGTGTGTATGACATGTTTTTGTCCCCCAGGTGAGGTACTGATGGTGATGGACATTGATTGTGAGGAGGAGCCCATGGATGTAGATGGAGAAGAGCCCAAAACCTCAAATGAGATGTTCGACATATTTAAGGACATTGTCAACACAATCTTCAAGGAGTATGTTGCAACACCATACCAGCTACAGCAAGCTCTGAAACTTTTTGGACAGGTATTGTGACATGTATTTAAAGTTTTTATTAACAATATAAGATAATTTGTTTGGTATAAAAAAATGGTAAATTATGCGAACATTTATTCTTACCAGATTGGTATATTTGATATGGAATATATATTTGTTACAAATATGGATGAATGCATTTATTTTCTGATGGTATGTAATTGTAAATGTAAACTGTAAATTTATCATAGATGAATGCATCCACATATTCATGGTGTATAAAGGAAACATTTATCATGGAAAAATGCATTCACATTATGGTGGTATGTAAATGATACATTTACTATGAATGAATGCATTCACATTATGATGGTTTACAAATGATACAGGTATGGTAGAATGCATTCATTGTGTATTCTGGTGGTATGCAAATGATATATTTACCATGGTTAAATACATTCATGTAATGATGGTATGTAAATGAAACATTTATCATGGATAAATGCATTGACATTATAGTGATATGTAAATAATATATTTACCATGGTTAAATGCATTCATGTTCTGATGGTATGTAAATGATATATTATACCATTGATGAATGCATTCATGTAATGATGGTATGTTTATGATATATTTACCATGGATGAATGCATTCACATTCTGATGTATGTGAATGATGCATTTACCATGGATACATAAATGCATTTATATTCTGATTGTTTGTAAATGATATATTTACCATGGATAAATGCAATCATATTATGATGGTATGTATATGATACATTTGTCATGGATAAATGCATTCATGTAGTGATGGTATGTAAATCTTTTATTTACCATGGATGAATGCATTCACTTCTGATGGTATGCAAACGATATATAAAATTTATCGTGGATGAATGCATTCACTTCTGATGGTATGCAAATGATATATTTATCGTGGATGTTTTCATCTTCTGGACAGCACTGTTGTTGTCATATTCAGAAACTTGAGGTCTAAATGATGTCGAACTGAAAATGACATCATGAGGAAAAGTGTTTCAGTTATAAATCACATGATACATAGTGCTTCAGAATAGACACAGATTTTCCACAATAGTGTAAATATCTAAATGCCACATACATGCCTGGCTGTCTACTGGAATAATGCCACATAGTACTATTATCATTTATGTCTTTTTCCTGTATTAAGATAGGCTAAACAAACTACCGGTGTAAGATTTTTGTCCAAGAATTTTATGCGCTTGTGTATATAAACCAACTTCATATTGATCTTCTGTAACCCATGCTTGTCGTAAGGTGCAACTAACAGAATACGGTGGTCAGGCTCACGAACTTGGTTAGTGCATGTCATAGTTTCCGATTTGTGTAGACCATGATGCTTATGATGGCCATCATGGGATTGTCTGATCCAGAATTGATGACGTTTAGGCCACCAGCATATTGCTGGAGTATTGCTGAGTGGTCATAAACCAACAAACAAACAGAAAAGTTTTTCCAGGTTAAAGTCCAGATCCAACAGATCCAGTGTCTTGAGACAGATTCCACTGTATCGAAGGTTTATACTCAGAAAAATATAACCAGCTCACATTTTAATAACAGAAAAGAACTAATTAAAATTCATAATTATAAGGTAAACATTCCCTGTGGATTATGGTAGCCTTATTCCTGTGGATACACAGAACGGATACAGAAAATCAAGAAATTTTAACACTAAGTCATAACTATTCCTAGTGGTATACCTAATCTACCCTGAGTTATCTCCCTTGATCCTGACATCACTATTGTTCTAGAACCCTTCATAATATTTCTGTATGGTCCAAGATTTCAATTCTTCATTACATAGGTCAGTTACAAATCGCATTCCATTTAATGTTCAATCGTATTGCTGTTTGCATTATATTAGCTATATTTTCATCGTATTTAGGGTTTTGAAGTTTTCCGCCCTTTTTTGATTGACAAGTATGGCGCAGAGCAAATGCCTCCAATGTCAGAAATTCATGGCAGATGTTGATCCCCACTCTCTGTGTGCTTCCTGTTATAAAGGCTTACCTTGCTCAATTTCGGATCGATGCTTATTGTGTCAGGACATGTCTGAGGAAGATTGGATGTTGATGGACAAATCTTGTTCCTTAGTTAGGAAGTGTAAACAGATCCAGTTTCTTGAGACAGATTCCACTGTATCGAAGGTTTATACTCAGAAAAATATAACCATCTCACAGGTTAAGAACAGAAAGGAACAAATTAAAATTCATTTCTGGTTTGCAGTTGAGCGATGTCCTGTTCCGAAGTAGAAGTTTTGGTTGCCTCGAACTCAGCTTCCAAGTCAAGAGTATCAGGTCACTTTACAACCTGCGCAGATTGCACCAGGGGGAGCACTGTGTGATGCTCTTTCTCAGGGTATCCTCAACACAGCAACACAACAGAGAATCCAGAAGGAGGCTGCTAGACGAGGGGTGAAGGTCAGGAATTTGTCTCTGAAACTTACAATATCGGAAGACGATTTCTCTGAATGTGAACATTTTCTGGACTACAGTGGTAAGATTCCATTATCCTTCTACAGAGTTAGTAAGTATGGTTTTACGCCGGCTTTTAGCAGTATTCCAGCAATATCATGGCAGGGGACACGAGAAATGAGCTTCAGACATTGTAAACATGTGGGGAATCGAACCCAGGCCTTTGGCGTAACGAGGGAACGCTTTAACCACTGGGTTTACCCCAGTGCCCCTCCACAGAGTGAGTGAGCCAGTAAATGAGATGGTTTATGCCACTCTCAGCAATATTTCAGCTGTATCACATTAGGGTAAACCAGAAATGGGCATGGTACCCAGTAGGGCTGGGACAGGTAACCCGGATACCCGTAACCCGGATACCCAGGACAATACCTTGACCTGTTATGATCATGTGTCTAATAGATTAAACTATGTAATATACTCATTCAAAGAAATATGGGGACACTCATTTACTTTTTGATAAGTTAAGAACGCCTATTGAAATCAAAGCACAACTAATGTTATACGATATTTTAGCTTTTATTCCATGAATATGACAGTTCTGTTAGAATCATGAGATGTATAGCACAACAATATTGAACCGAATGACAAGGGGTCAGTTTGCAAAGTCACATGGTCAATTGCAGATCAGTAGTGCATGTGTCCACCCTGTTTCTGACACACTCTGCACATCTAGCTCTCATCCCCCTCACTAATGTCCTCAATGATGGCTGTGGTATTGCTTGCCACTCTTGGTCCAGAAATCTGAACAGTTGGTCAGTGTGTACTGGCGGAGGATGATTCTGAGGGATACGCCTATTGAGGATGTCCTAAACGTGCTGTATGGGAGCAAGGTCTGGAGAATATGCTTTCCACTGCATCCTCACAACACCTCTTTGATTAAGGAAGTCTGTAACCAGACATGCCCGATGTGGCCTGGCGTTGTCGTCTTGGAACATCGATTGCGGTCCAATGACGTTTAATGACAGAAGGACAAGTGGACCAAGAATCTCATCTCTGTACCGTAAACCAGTTAGGTTGCCACGAATACAGTACAGAGGAGTCCTGTGTTGAAGACTGAATGCACCCCACACCATGACGGATCCTCCACCAAACCGGTCACATTCACTAACGTTCACTGAAAGCGTTCTCCTCGCCTTGTGAACTCCCGCGCACGACCATCATGAAACTGCACATTGTATCAGGACTCATCGGAAAACAACACCCTTGACCACTGTTGACGATTCCATTGCTAATGAACCCGATATCATGCTTCCCGTGCAGTTCTGTGATGAGGACATAACGATTGTCTGACAGCTGGACGTCTGTTATGGATGCCAGCAGCACGTAAACGGTTACGAATGGTCTGGGAGCTGATGTTGACATTCGTGGCATTTCTCAACTGCAGGCGAAGAGCATTTGCTGTGACGAATCTCTGCTGCAGAGCTGACGAAATGACATAACGGTCATCAGCATGCACCTTCCTTAACGGGAGCGGTCCTGCACCTTCCCTGTCTTCTGAAACCTTTCAAAAAGTCGATGAATCACAGGGAGGGATTTCTGAAGATGTCAAGCAACCTTATGAATCGAAACGCCATCCTGAAGCCACCCAAACGCCCTTGCTCGATCAAATTCACTTAACGGTTGTCGCATTGTGCACTGACAAAATCATCAATGACACAGTTGGAAAGTGCCCAACTTCTTACACCCATCCACACTAATGATTCATCGAGATCATGTGTTCATTTGGATCGCATTTGTGTTCTTTGTTCCCATCCAGACTAAGGATTATGATCTCTACAGTAAACATTTTTGGCATCATTTATGAAATTTTCCTGTTTATTTTGGTTAATGCAGAAAAAATAAAGAAAAAACATGCAGTTCTTGGGGTGTTTTTTGCAAATTGCAAATTGCACAGGATGACTGGTATGTTAGGAACATAAATTTCTTGTCGTCTTTAAAATAAATTCAATTGTGGCTTGGAACGAGCATGTAATGTTCATGAAATGTAACAGACAAGACCAACCTTGTGAAAAATATTGTTAATGCAAAAAGTGTTCCAGAATTGTTTGTGTTCGATTATGACTGACTGACTGAGTTTGGTTTTACGCCGCTTTTAGCAATATTCCAGCAACATGATCGATTGCTTGGTCGTTTAGTCACTGCGACCAATCTTCGATTGTTTCAATTAATGGGACTACCACTAATGTGAACACTACCAAAATGACAGGTGTTCCCATATTTCTTTGAATGAGTATATGTTATTCTTTCATGATTTAAAGGTTTTATTGATTTTGAGGATTTAGACATAATTACAGTCACTTCTTTTGAATATAATACATGGTTAAGATACTGAAAAACTCCAAATTTTAGCCTCCGAGGTGAACAATATACTGCCATTTGTTACAATTTTGATGTCAGCAGGGGTGGAAATAACCCATTGCCTGAAGTCTGAGTCCAGTGGGGTTTTTTGTCGGGCAAGCAAATTTGTATATCACACTGTACCGGTGTCCAGTTGACTTTCGAATGTTAATTATGTTGTTTATTTAATAAATCAACAAGAAAACGGCCGGTATAGTGGACAAATTAACTTTTGTTGTAGAATTTATTTTATTCACACAATTTACAAATTTAGGACTTTATTCATGATCTGCTTCTATATGATGTTCAGGACGCTGTTTTGTTAATAATCCATGCATAAACATGTCCCCACTCACCAATGGAATACATTCATTTCATTCAGACATTTTTTGGCATTTTTGCTCAAAGTTGATCAATAATTGATCAATATTTAGTTAATAATTATCGATAATAATTATCGATCAATCTCTGTGATCTATATCAATAACCAGCCGTACAATGTTATAGAAATAACTTTGTATTTTAGCTGATGGCTTACCAAAAGGAGTAGTTTTTTTCGTGTCATTCACTGTTGAAACTAATATCTTAATGGTTACAAATTTGTTTACTTTTCTTTTTTCTCAGATTTGCCATCTCCAAGCAATTATGTGACAGCCCTTACAAGTCCTGTCGACGCATTTGGTGAAGAACAACAATTGAATGCTCAGATGGTTCTTGACAATCTACCTCCCTCGTATCAGAAGTTTCTTGAGGGAGTAATCGGTCTAACCTATGACACCTCAGAACTGCAAACTAAAGTCATGTCATTATTGACAAAGCCGTTATGTCATATGATAAAGGAAAGCATGGATCGCCTTCATGCATTCTTTAGCATTTATGAAAGTGTACAGAAGGATTTGACTAAAATTGGGTTGAATATTTTGATAAGGTCCTTCATGACAAAGGAGAGAAATGTTGACACAGTGCAGTTGAAGCAAGGAGACAAATGGCAGGTGGTATGGAGTGATGACGAGAAGGAGTTTGCCCTCAGTCAGAAGATTGAAGCAGACCTGTTAGATCCTAGATTGTCCAATCCACCTGAAACCTTGATATCCCAAGGGTGGTTAACCTTGACCTCTGGAGAAGGTCACGTGTACTGCATCCCTGGGTCAGTGCGAAGGGCGTATCTGCTTTGTTACTTCCTTCCTCGCATGGTTGACAAGCTGCCATTGACCCTGTTCTTGGACCCAAACTTTACACTTGAATCTTCTGTTGATTTCAGTCTGGTCACATTTGTTGGCATCTTTCTGGCCTATACAGTGTGTTATAGTGGACCATTGCCATGGTTACCTCGTTTACCCACCTCACTTCTGTACTTCCCTGATGTTGCCCTGTTCCTGTCTTCTGTTAGGGCCAGTGAAACATCTACAGAAGTCAAAGACAGTCTAAAAATTGTCCTGCAGCAGTTCGAGTTTGAATCTTTCCTCGCTCACCACAAGTCGTCTGATGTGGACAGGCACTGGAGGACATGGAAAACGGTTGCAGCAAACTTTGGCCTTCAAAAGATTGAGTTGGTCAACAAGTCCAATCTTGACAGCAAGACTTTTGAAGAGGGTATGCTGGTTTTGAAGGAGACACTGCATGTTGGAAAGCGTAATGTTATATCTCTTTCTTCCAAAACATCTGATTATAACTTCCAGCTTGCTTTCAGATGTGTGGCTCTCCTTGACCTCCTACAACCCATGGAACGTCGAGATATTTCGTCAGTCTGGAGAGCAGATAGTGCTAATACTGTTGTGGCACGTAGTGGGGAATTGCAATTAGGGCAATTAGGGGCATCGCTAAAGGCTATAGGGGACTTGCTAGGGGGAACCTTTTTGGATAGCATGCAATCTGAAGAGGGGACAGCGGTAGAGTCTATTGGAAAATTGGATGAGGGGAAAACTGTAGACGAAAGTGATCCAATGCCAACAAGTCATGAACCTTTGATCCAGCAATATTCAGGCTCTTCTGAAAAAGATTCCATTCTTGAGTCAGCTGGTTGCCTTCCTTTGGATGCAGGTCTTACCAAATGTTTCACCTCCACAAGAGCATCGGACTGGTCGTTTAAGATGGATATGTCAAACACATCTCTGGACAAGGAGCAGGTATCACTGCTGTGTACATTCCTGCCTCAGTTTGATCATATCACCAGTTACATCTTTGACAACTCAGGTCTAGACACATGCAGGGTAAAGCAAATTATAACAGCACTGAACCCAGCCATAGTGAGGGGCCTGTCATTATTAGGCTGCTCATTAAATCTAGATGAAGGAGAAATAGGCTTGTTGAGATTTCATTACATGGAATCGTTGGATTTAGAAAGTACAGGCTTGACAGATAGCATGATGCCTGTTCTTGTCAAGGAAATAGGAAACATGGGCAAATTGAAGGCTTTCAATGTTGGCAGCAACAAAATTTCACCAAGTGGATTTGCAATACTTTCATCAGCTCTCATAACCAAATCACATTTGAAAGCACTCAGAATTCACAACATCAATTTGGGTGATGTTGGAGGATCCATTCTTGGTCAGCTGGTGTTTGCTCTGAAGCACCTCGAGATCCTTAGCATCTGGGGGTGCAACATAGGGGACGAAGGTGTCCGCATCCTCTCAGAGCAGCTTCCAGTTCACGGGTCTCTGAAGAGACTGTCAATGCGGAGCAACAACATGACAAGCAGTTCGTCACCTGAGCTGTGCAAGAAGCTGTCCGCCTGCAGGAACATACAGTTTTTCGACTGCAGCAGCACAAGTGGAGACACTGAGAATCTCCCTGAGAATCTCCTGATCCTGTTCCAATCTTCATCTGCATGGGACCATGTCAGTTTATGGGACTTTGACCTCGGTCAAATACCATTATTCAACAATCCGTCTGATGTCCAAAATCTGTCCAACGTTACTTTTCTCTGTCTGCAGAAGAATAGCATGTCCGATGACAAGATAAAGCAGCTATCAACATGCCTGTTTTTCTTCAGATTCATACAGCATCTGAATTTGAGGGAGAACATGGTAGGGGATGAGGGGGCGGAGGCTCTGGTCAGGGCCCTAGAGAACAAGGAACATCTGGAGGAACTGTTGCTGGACTGGAACATCTTTAGTCTAGTGGGAGGCAGGGCTTTGGTTCAGCTTGCTCTGGAGCTGGACAGCCTCAAGTCATGTGACCTGTCTTATAGCTTTCAGTTAGCTCCCCCAGAAAAACGAAGTTTGGCCCAGATGGTAGGAAATCCAGTTCCAGAGGAAGATGGAGATTTGTTCGTGGCACAGAGAGGCCAGCTTGTGTTAAAGATATAGTGTGGAGCAAAGAAACACATCTGTAAGATCGGTTGGTTGGTTTGTTGTTTAATGCTGCACTCTTCAATATTCCAGCTGTCTGTAAATAATTGAGTCTGGACCAGACAATCCATTGATCAACAGCATGAGCATTGATCTATGGAATTGGGATACGAAGACGTGTTTTGTCAACCAAGTCAGCGAGCCTGACCACCCGATCCTGTTAGTCGCCTCTTGCATGGGTTGCTGAAGACCAATTCAAACCCAGATCTTCATGGGTTTCCTTTGTATAAAACAGAGAAAACCTATCTGATGTAGGTGCATCACTTCAGTCTTTCTCCCACATAAAGCTGACGTGCTGTGATATATCTAAAATACTGTTCCAAGCAGTGCCAAACCCATTTCATTCAATCACTCAGCATTTGAAGGAGAGTGAATGAGTGAATAATGTATGCTGACTCAGCAGTATTTCAGCTTTATGATTGAGTCACACAAATATTCAAGTCTGAATCACTTTTTAAAAACATCACGAGCAAACTGGGTAAAATGGAACACATAATACGCTAAGTCACAGCGGCTGATGGAGATATTTGGTTGTATTAGGCAGGAAAGGGTTCACTCTTGTTTCTTTGGAGTAGCAATACCAGACTCTTTAGAAAAGTGTTTGGGAAATGATCACTCTTGTTTCTTGCCAGTTTGATATCTGTTTGATATGGCAATGCAAGTCTTTTATTGGGCAGGAAAGGGTTCACTCTTGTTTCTTTGGAGTAGTCATTCCAGACTCTTTAAGGACAGGAAACGATCTCTCTTGCCTGTTTGATATGGCAATACAAGGCTGTTATTTAGCAAAGACAGGTTCACAAGGTTAGCACAATCTTGAAAAAGCCTGAAATATGGACATTTCACCCTAATGAAGGCCCTAAATTTGTTTTAGCATTGAATATGCCCTTATTGGCTGCAATTTGCCCTGAAAATGCCCCATATTATCAAAACTTGTTTAGTTATGATTTTATAGAAAACTAATACACTCTGTCAAAAAAGAAACGCAACCCCTGTCTTCACATATAAGAGACTCAGTAGAATAAGGTATTGTTTGCAAATGCAATTTGTGTGATAGGTGAGTATATCATGTACGTTGTTCTTGAACGTAAGCATTGGAACACACCGATTAGCATGCATAGGGTTCTCTTATTGTCTCATTTCTTCACCATTCTTGAAGTTTTCACGGTGACTACGTCAAAAGCCAAATGCATGTGCAAATTATGTAAATGACGGTTAATGATGGCATATAAAAGTCTGTGCGAGTTCGTATCTCACTCCATCATTCGTCATCGAAGTACAAAGTCGAAAATGCCATGGTTGAGTGCTGCAGATAGAAATATCGCCATTGTCGTCTTGAAGCTGAAGAAAGTTTCAGAAGGGTTGCATGACACTTCAATGTACACAAAACAATGATTTCCCGACTTTGAAACCGTTTCAACCAATTCAGTTTGACTCAAGATCGCCCAGGAAGTGGTAAGCCCCGTATCAATACGCCAGCTCAAGATCGGTTTATCCGGCTCCATCACCTACGTAATCGGCAAGTGAAACGGACTGACACTGCAACACAGTGCAACACAAGTGCCAGGTTTGAGGAGAGTGTCAGCACTAACGATCGGGAACCATCTGCAAGAGGCCGGTCTACGAGCATCATGGTGTGGGCAGCCATATCATAAAACCAAAGATAAGACCTGGTGATCATTCGTGGCAATCTGACAGCTCAACGCTACATCAACGAAATTTTAAAACCTCACCTCCTACCGATCATCGATCAACAGAGGGAGGTTTTGCAACACGATAATGCCAGACCTTACACTGCATGTGCAACATTGAATTTCTTACAGAATTCTAACGTGAATGTGTTGCCATGGCCCTCCAGATCCCCAGACCTCAACCCCATAGATCATCTGTGGGATTTTCTTGGCAGACGTAGACTGCCGCCACAGACACTGAGACAACTAGCCGTTGCACTACACGAGGAGTGGATAGCAATCCTTCAGGAAAGGATCCAACGAATGATCCGTTCTGTTCCAAGAACGTGCACACAGTGATTGCAGCTCGTGGTGCCCACACGAGGTACTAAGAAAGACTGTTGAGATATTAAGCTCAAACTTGAATATCTAGACTATCATTGGGCCATATTTCACTGTTCTGTCTTCTAAATTAAATAAATTGTGTCATCTTAAATTTCACAAATATAATCTTCAAAATACAGCAGTTGCGTTTCTTTTTTGACAGAGTGTACATAATATAAATACCAATGACAGTTGATTAATCTCCATCAAGAAGCTTACCCAGTGCAGTGATGCAGCTTAGAGTTATTTCCCTCTGATTGTCGGCCCACATTTGACCAACTTGTGTGTGTGTGCATCTACTTATGTGCTATATATGTTTCTATAGTTCCTTAAAATGTTTGTAGGGGCGGTGGGGTAGCCTAGTGGTTAAAGCAGTGGTTCGTCACGCCGAAGACCCGGGTTCGAATCCCCACATGGGTACAATGTGTGAAGCCCATTTCTGGTGTCCCCCGCCGTGATGTTGCTGGAATATTGCTAAAAGCGGCGTAAAACCAAACTCAGTCAGTCAGTTAAAATGTTTGATGGGTCTTGAAAATCCTCCTAAAAGGCCTTTAATTTGATGAAGAATAAGGACAATTTTATGGATATACAACTTCTTTATTCTGTATGAGCTTATTATTTGATGGCTGATAATTTATATGAGCCCTGGTCCAGTCTTGTTTGTTTGGTATTGCAACTTGAGATCTGTAGAGTGGTCTTGTGTTGAGAGCTGGGACACCTAATCAAGAGAGGTCTGATTTAGAAAAATTTCTCTACACCTAGTAGGAATATAGTCATTAGTAATATGTTATGCCAAGCTTGCTATATTTATTCATTACCAGTATAGCTTGATATATATTTATTGGAGTTGTACAATAACAGATGTATTAGCAACCTCTTGTCATTATATTCTTTGTGTTGTGGAGATTGAGTGGCGTGGGTTTCCAGGGTTTACGCTCCACCCAGGTACCCCCAGTGCCAGGGTTGTAGTGTAATGGACAGAGGGGCTGCCTAGAAAGTTGTTCAGTCCTTGTTGAAAAATGGTTCTTGTTATTTCCCTGTCTGGTGATCTGCATGAAGGGATAGCAGGGACTGGTGAATGGTTGAAATGCTGCATATTATCTATGTGGGCTAGCTTGTGAAACTAGTTTAACTTTGGACTCATTTTCCAAAGGGCACCGATAACTTTCTTGCTATACTCATTTCACAAGTGTTCTTGGCAGACAACAGTGGCAGTCTGTAATTATAGAAAATTGAACTTGGGAATTTATTTACTCTTGGGAAATGATTGCTTTTCCTCTTTTTTAGCACTGGTTGCTGAAGACTGTCAGACATCACAGTCCATCACCCTCACTACCATTGTTGCCAGTAAGTGTATTGTTGAATATTTCATGTACGTTAGAAGCAATGAGACTGGCTGATAAACATCCGTATCTCAATACAAACACTACTCATCACCATCACTCCTACCACCTACTCCAGCCCCTAAAGTATTGAAGCATACTCCGGGTCAGATGGACACAGTGAGGCTTTAACCTGCTGTACACCTTTTTGTCAACATGAGCATCTCCCTCTGTCACCCTCACTGCCATCTTCACCATCCCCCATAGTATTGACGCATACTCCGGGTCAGATGGACACAGTGAGGCTTTAACCTGCTGTACACCTTTGTGTCAACACAAGCATCTCCCTCTGTCATCCTCACTACCATCTTCTCCATCCCCCATAGTATTGACGCATACACCGGGTCAGATGGACACAGTGTGGCTTTAACCTGCTGTACACCTTTGTGTCAACACAAGCATCTCTCTCTGTCATCCTCACTACCATCTTCTCCATGCCCCATAGTATTGACGCATACTCCGGGTCAGATGGACACAGTGTGGCTTTAACCTGCTGTACACCTTTGTGTCAACACAAGCATCTCCTCTGTCACCCTCACTACCATCTTCACCATCCCCCATAGTATTGACGCATACTCCGGGTCAGATGGACACAGTGAGGCTTTAACCTGCTGTACACCTTTGTGTCAACACAAGCATCTCTCTCTGTCACCCTCACTACCATCTTCACCATCCCCCATAGTATTGACTCATACTCCGGGTCAGATGGACACAGTGAGGCTTTAACCTGATGTACACCTTTGTGTCAACACAAGCATCTCTCTCTGTCATCCTCACTACCATCTTCACCATCCCCCATAGTATTGACGCATACTCCGGGTCAGATGGAGGCTTTAACCTGCTGTACACCTTTGTGTCAACACAAGCATCTCTCTCTGTCATCCTCACTACCATCTTCTCCATCCCCCATAGTATTGACGCATACTCCGGGTCAGATGGAGTGAGGCTTTACCCTGATGTACACCTTTGTGTCAACACAAGCATCTCTCTCTGTCACCCTCACTACCATCTTCTCCATCCCCCATAGTATTGAAGCATACTCCGGGTCAGATGGAGTGAGGCTTTACCCTGATGTACACCTTTGTGTCAACACAAGCATCTCTCTCTGTCATCCTCACTACCATCTTCTCCATCCCCCATAGTATTGAAGCATACACCGGGTCAGATGGACACAGTGAGGCTTTGACCTGTTGTACACCTTTGTGTCAACACAAGCATCTCTCTGTCATCCTCACTACCATCTTCACCATCCCCCATAGTATTGAAGCATACTCCGGGTCAGATGGAGTGAGGCTTTAACCTGCTGTACACCTTTGTGTCAACACAAGCATCTCTCTGTGTCACCCTCACTACCATCTTCACCATCCCCCATAGTATTGAAGCATACTCCGGGTCAGATGGACACAGTGAGGCTTTACCCTGCTGTACACCTTTGTGTCAACACAAGCATCTCTCTCTGTCATCCTCACTACCATCTTCTCCATCCCCCATAGTATTGACGCATACTCCGGGTCAGATGGAGTGAGGCTTTAACCTGCTGTACACCTTTGTGTCAACACAAGCATCTCTCTCTGTCATCCTCACTACCATCTTCTCCATCCCCCATAGTATTGAAGCATACTCCGGGTCAGATGGACACAGTGAGGCTTTACCCTGCTGTACACCTTTGTGTCAACACAAGCATCTCTCTCTGTCATCCTCACTACCATCTTCACCATCCCCCATAGTATTGAAGCATACTCCGGTCAGATGGACACAGTGAGGCTTTACCCTGCTGTACACCTTTGTGTCAACACAAGCATCTCCCTCTGTCATCCTCACTACCATCTTCTCCATCCCCCATAGTATTGAAGCATACTCCGGATCAGATGGAGTGAGGCTTTACCCTGATGTACACCTTTGTGTCAACACAAGCATCTCTCTCTGTTATCCTCACAACCATCCCCCATAGTATTGAAGCATACTCCGGGTCAGATGGAGTGAGGCTTTAACCTGCTGTACACCTTTGTGTCAACACAAGCATCTCTCTGTCATCCTCACTACCATCTTCTCCATCCCCCATAGTATTGAAGCATACTCCGGATCAGATGCAGTGAGGCTTTAACCTGCTGTACACCTTTGTGTCAACACAAGCATCTCCCTCTGTCATCCTCACTACCATCTTCTCCATCCCCCATAGTATTGAAGCATACTCCGGATCAGATGCAGTGAGGCTTTAACCTGCTGTACACCTTTGTGTCAACACAAGCATCTCTCTCTGTTATCCTCACAACCATCCCCCATAGTATTGAAGCATACTCCGGGTCAGATGGAGTGAGGCTTTAACCTGCTGTACACCTTTGTGTCAACACAAGCATCTCTCTGTCATCCTCACTACCATCTTCACCATCCCCCATAGTATTGAAGCATACTCCGGGTCAGATGGACACAGTGAGGCTTTAACCTGCTGTACACCTTTGTGTCAACACAAGCATCTCCCTCTGTCACCCTCACTACCATCTTCTCCATGCCCCATAGTATTGACGCATACTCCGGGTCAGATGGACACAGGGAGGCTTTACCCTGCTGTACACCTTTGTGTCAACACAAGCATCTCCCTCTGTCATCCTCACTACCGTCTTCTCCATCCCCCATAGTATTGACGCATACTCCGGGTCAGATGGACACAGTGTGGCTTTAACCTGCTGTACACCTTTGTGTCAACACAAGCATCTCCCTCTGTCACCCTCACTACCATCTTCACCATCCCCCATAGTATTGACGCATACTCCGGGTCAGATGGACACAGTGAGGCTTTAACCTGCTGTACACCTTTGTGTCAACACAAGCATCTCTCTCTGTCACCCTCACTACCATCTTCACCATCCCCCATAGTATTGACGCATACTCCGGGTCAGATGGACACAGTGAGGCTTTAACCTGATGTACACCTTTGTGTCAACACAAGCATCTCTCTCTGTCATCCTCACTACCATCTTCACCATCCCCCATAGTATTGACGCATACTCCGGGTCAGATGGACACAGTGAGGCTTTAACCTGCTGTACACCTTTGTGTCAACACAAGCATCTCTCTCTGTCATCCTCACTACCATCTTCTCCATCCCCCATAGTATTGACGCATACTCCGGGTCAGATGGAGTGAGGCTTTACCCTGATGTACACCTTTGTGTCAACACAAGCATCTCTGTCACCCTCACTACCATCTTCTCCATCCCCATAGTATTGAAGCATACTCGGGTCAGATGGAGTGAGGCTTTACCCTGATGTACACCTTTGTGTCAACACAAGCATCTCCCTCTGTCATCCTCACTACCATCTTCTCCATCCCCATAGTATTGAAGCATACTCGGGTCAGATGGACACAGTGAGGCTTTGACCTGTTGTACACCTTTGTGTCAACACAAGCATCTCTCTGTCATCCTCACTACCATCTTCACCATCCCCCATAGTATTGAAGCATACTCCGGGTCAGATGGAGTGAGGCTTTAACCTGCTGTACACCTTTGTGTCAACACAAGCATCTCTCTCTGTCACCCTCACTACCATCTTCACCATCCCCCATAGTATTGAAGCATACTCCGGATCAGATGCAGTGAGGCTTTATCCTGCTGTACACCTTTGTGTCAACACAAGCTTCTCTCTGTGTCACCCTCACTACCATCTTCTCCATCCCCCATAGTATTGACGATACTCCGGGTCAGATGGACACAGGGAGGCTTTAACCTGCTGTACACCTTTGTGTCAACACAAGCATCTCTCTCTGTCACCCTCACTACCATCTTCTCCATCCCCCATAGTATTGAAGCATACTCCGGGTCAGATGGACACAGTGAGGCTTTACCCTGCTGTACACCTTTGTGTCAACACAAGCATCTCTCTGTGTCACCCTCACTACCATCTTCTCCATCCCCCATAGTATTGAAGCATACTCCGGATCAGATGGAGTGAGGCTTTACCCTGCTGTACACCTTTGTGTCAACACAAGCATCTCCCTCTGTCATCCTCACTACCATCTTCACCATCCCCCATAGTATTGACGCATACTCCGGATCAGATGGACACAGGGAGGCTTTACCCTGATGTACACCTTTGTGTCAACACAAGCATCTCTCTCTGTTATCCTCACAACCATCCCCCATAGTATTGAAGCATACTCCGGGTCAGATGGAGTGAGGCTTTAACCTGCTGTACACCTTTGTGTCAACACAAGCATCTCTCTGTCATCCTCACTACCATCTTCTCCATCCCCCATAGTATTGAAGCATACTCCGGATCAGATGGACACAGTGAGGCTTTAACCTGCTGTACACCTTTGTGTCAACACAAGCATCTCCCTCTGTCATCCTCACTACCATCTTCTCCATCCCCATAGTATTGAAGCATACTCGGGTCAGATGCAGTGAGGCTTTAACCCTGCTGTACACCTTTGTGTCAACACAAGCATCTCTCTGTCATCCTCACTACATCTCACTCCATCCCCATAGTATTGAAGCATACTCCGGGTCAGATGGAGTGAGGCTTTAACCTGCTGTACACCTTTGTGTCAACACAAGCATCTCTCTGTCATCCTCACTACCATCTTCACCATCCCCCATAGTATTGAAGCATACTCCGGGTCAGATGGACACAGTGTGGCTTTAACCTGCTGTACACCTTTGTGTCAACACAAGCATCTCCCTCTGTCACCCTCACTACCATCTTCTCCATGCCCCATAGTATTGACGCATACTCCGGATCAGATGGAGGCTTTACCCTGCTGTACCCCTTTGTGTCAACACAAGCATCTCCCTCTGTCATCCTCACTACCGTCTTCTCCATCCCCCATAGTATTGACGCATACTCCGGGTCAGATGCAGTGAGGCTTTAACCTGCTGTACACCTTTGTGTCAACACAAGCATCTCTCTCTGTTATCCTCACAACCATCCCCCATAGTATTGAAGCATACTCCGGGTCAGATGGAGTGAGGCTTTAACCTGCTGTACACCTTTGTGTCAACACAAGCATCTCTCTGTCATCCTCACTACCATCTTCACCATCCCCCATAGTATTGAAGCATACTCCGGGTCAGATGGACACAGTGTGGCTTTAACCTGCTGTACACCTTTGTGTCAACACAAGCATCTCCCTCTGTCACCCTCACTACCATCTTCTCCATGCCCCATAGTATTGACGCATACTCCGGATCAGATGGAGGCTTTACCCTGCTGTACACCTTTGTGTCAACACAAGCATCTCTCTGTCATCCTCAACACCACCAGCTCCAGACCCCAAAATATTGCACAATACGGCATTTTGACCTGCTGTATTGTCTCAATATATCAGTTAACATTATGACTGTACATTTGTTTAGTTGTGTGTTTTCATGTTAGAGTTCTGTAGTGTTATTATGAAAAAACTCAACATGATGCAATTGTATTTAGCATGTCTAGGGAGTGTTTAACTGTATGTTTGTTTTGTTTTACTTCCATAGACCACTCCACCTGCAGCCTTGACCATTCTTGACTCCACCTCCGTCCTTGACCCCACTCTACCCTTGACCTCATCTCCATCCTTGACCGCAAGGCCACCCCTGACCCCACCTCCATCCTTGACCACACCTTCACCCATGATCCCATGTCCACCCTCAACCACACCTCCTTCTGTCGCCCACCCTTGAGTACACCACCAAACTTGACCACACCTCTGCCCTTCACCCCTCTCTACCCTTGATCACATCTCCACCCTTCACCACACCTTTAGCCTTGACCAATCCTTCGCCCTTGAACCCACCTCCACCTTTGAACTCACTACACATCTGACCCCATGTCCCCGCCTCAGTTATTTAAAATGTTCTGTGTCACAGTTATTGATATATGTCACGGTTGTGCCATGATTTAGTTTACCATTTTATTACTTAATGGTGGAGAAATGGTTTTCGCATGGAAATTTGTCACAAATATTTTCTTCAAAATTTTGGTTCTTATTTGCAAAGATTTGCATGTTGAATTTAGAATTAGAAGAAGATTCTTCCTCAATGTACCCACAAGTTGCCTAGGCAACGTTGTGATATCAGTTATCCTTAGTTATAACTATACTATTCAAAAGCAGTGAAAGAACACACATTGTATTTAAAATTACTATTGTTAATCCAAAATGCCAGTATTAATTTGGAATCTGTGTTTAACCAAATTTGTGCCCTATATCAGAATATGAATTTGGATGTTTTCATTTGCAACTAAGGAATTTTTTAATTGGTATTTGGACAAACTTAATTCATATGATCTCACAGCTGGTCTCAACATTATTTAATGGGATCCCCAGTTGCCATGAGTTGATGGATTGTAGTGGAAATTATCTGTGTCATTTTTACCATACTGTATTTTGCCATGTTGATACTAAGAATGCTGCTTTTCAGTCATGTATCAGCTGTAGTAATCTGGTTGGAAATTATTTATATAACAATTGACAATTTAAAGCAAACATTTTGAAAACCAACCATTAAGAAACAAAAGTCTGTAATGAGTGTGTTTCTTCCTACTTGCTATATGCACCATGGTGCTTCATTGATTCATTAGTAATACAATATTTGTTATTAAAATTATTGTTAAAATGTCAGTATTGTAAAATGTATTGCTGGTTTTGTTACTTCCAACTTGTCATACTTTTGTGCCTTGTCACCATGTAGTACTCAGTTAAGGAACGTGTGGTGGCACGTGGTCCTGTGCATATAACTCAGGTCACAAATCAGGTGAAGTTAAGCAACATTGGGTGGAGAGAGTCCTTTGACTCCTGATAGTTTCTAGGACATGAGTCCTGCCCCAAAAAGAAGCACATGTTATACATGTGGTCTCACCTTAGGAAAGTGAGTTTGTTCAAAATTGCCTCTGTTCACCCAGCAGAAAATGGTGGGATAACATAGCACCTCACAGGCAGCATGGGTTATCCGGGGTAATAATGATCAGATTGTTTGGGCGTTTCAAGCATGCATTGTGCATGGAGCTATGTGCTTGATAAATGGACTATTGTTATAACTCTGTTCCTTCTGAATTAAGAAACAGTAAATATGAAGACGTCTCCCTTCAAAACTCACCTCTTGTACTGGGCATTTCATAAGAATCTTAATATTGTATGCATATGTCCATACATGACTTGGCTTAACTTGTCATAGTGTCAGATACACCTGTCAATTGATGCTAGGCGCTTAAGAAATCAGTATTTAGTATTATTGTATCAACAGTGTATGAAAGATGTAGAAAATCTAGCCTGTCCACAGGACTGGCAGGTCAAATGTTTTACCAGTCCTGCCAAAATCTAGCCTGTCCTCCAAATATAAATAAAACACCTTCGGCAGTAAATATTCTAAAAGGTTACAATCATTATAATATGTCATTGGTTTGCTAAAATTGACCCGACATGAGGACGGACTAGATATTTTTTTAACCCGTCCTCCACAAAATTCATCCGTCTCGGACGTTGGGACGGGCTATCTTTCCTACACTGGTATCAATGCACAAATGTAACGCCTTTGACTTTGTACATGTACAGTCTTGATTTCAGTATTAGTCAAATCATCAGCTTTTGCTCAGACAATCGCTGTCTTCAGGTCACAACAGTGAGAGAGAGAGTTTAGTTTTACGCAGCTTTTGGCAATATTCAGCAATATCATGCCGGGAGACACCAGAAATGGGTGTCACACATTGTACCCATGTGGAGAATCGAACAAGGGTCTTTGTCACTACGAGCGAACGGTTTAACCACTAGGCTACAATAATATTTATTTAATGGTTATTGATCTGTATTGTCTATATTGATAGCCAGCTCTAGAGGATAAATGTGTGTTTGATTACTGTATGTGTTATACATAGATATAACAAACAAGTAGCCTCAATTCACTATATCCCTTGTCCCATAAAAACTTTCATGGAATTATTTATAGACAAATATCTGGTGAAATTAATGGTGAGATAAACTGACATTCAAAAGAAAGTATACACCTATGTTTGATGATGGCTCAAAAAATGAATAAACAAGAAATGCCTTTACCTATATTTTAAGTGAGTGAGTGAGTTTAGTTTTATGCCGCACTCAGCAATATTCCAGCTATATGAGGTCAGTCTGTAAGAAATTGTAATGTTACTGCGTAACAACGCTTAAAGTAAGGCAAATGGTAATGATTTTACGACGCTTCAATATTGTTTTCATTTGTGCTCTTCTGTGGAGGAGGGGTAAAATTGCACCGGAAACACATGATGGTTTGTGTTCGCAACTGGGGTCATGCCACAGTCTTTTTACCAGTCAAAACCTGTAGAGTTTGTCACAATACAAGCTTCCCCTGGATCTTCTACATTGTGATTTTTCTGCAGAATGTTTATGCTGAATGTGAGTTCTTTCACCCATTGAACGAGGCATTACAGAAATTGAGTCTTGACCTGACAATCCAGTGATCAACATCATAAGCATCAATCTAAGCCATTTGGGATACGATGCTATATGTCAACAAAGTCAGCGAGCCTGATCACCTGATCCTATTAGTCACCTCTTACGACAAGCATGGGTTACTTATGATCAATTCTAACCCAGATCTTCACCCGTCCATATTTTAGATAAACAGAGCAGTGTGTCCAACTTTCAGTTTGCATTTTTGACAATGTTTGTAACTTTTTGCCAAATCCTATTATCAATAGTGGTGGTCCGATTAATTGAAATAATCGAAGATTGGTTGTAGTGATAAACGACCAAGCAATCGATCATAATTTCTCATAATCGAACACAAACAATTCTGGAACACTTGTTTTCATTAACAATATTTTTCACATGGTTGGTTTTGTCTGTTACATTTCGTAAGCACTAAAAGCTCGTTTCATGTCATGATTGAATTTATCTTAAAGACTCGAAGAAATTTATGTTCCCAACATACTAGTCATCCTTTAAAGATGTGAAATTTTGCCAAAAGAACCCTAAAAGAATTACGTTTTTTCCTTATGTTAATGTGCATTAACAAATTTCATAAATGACGCTAACCAATTATTTTCGATGATTGATCGGTAGTAATGAACCAATCATCAATTATGAGATTTGAACCAATTCCCAACACTAGTTATCAAGTCATATTATCTTTCGCCTAACAGTACGTTACCACATATTTGTATAGATACAGCTGTTTGGGATTTGTACAGAAACCTTGATTAAAAAATGTTTGAAATTTACCTGTATGAATAAACCTGATTTAAAGATAACCTGGGGACTTTCCTTCCTTCATGACAGATTGGAAGTTATGAAAGAAAATGTCATTTGGAGCTGTCTGAGAAAATAATAAGTGGTTGGTTGGTTTGTTGTTTAAAACCGCACGCAGCAACATTCAAGTTATACATAAGTGGTGTGTAAATAATCAAGTCTGGACCAGACAATCCAGTGATCAACACCATGAGCATCGTTCAACATAAATGGGATACGATGACACGTGTCAACCAATTCAGAGAACCTGACCACCCGATCCTGTTAGTCGCCGCTTACGACAAGCATGGGTTACTGAAGACCAATTCTAACCGGACCTTTGGAGTACAACAAGAAGTGAAATGCTGGACTTCCACATTCATTTGTCTATGTGATATTAGTAGCAGTGTTGTAGCCTAGTGGTTAAAGCGTTTGCTCGTCACGCCGAAGGCCCGGGTTCAATGTGTACAATGTGTGAAGCCCATTCCTGGTGTCCCCCGCCATGATATTGCTGGAACATTTCTTAAAGTGGCGTAAAACTAAACTCACTCACTCACGCATTTTGATCAGGGTCACAGCACTAGTGGCTTTATTGAGGCTTAAAACAGTATGGTACACACAACAATATGATGCATCTGCAAACAACAAACAGACCATGTCCCATCCATTGATTTATACAATGTTTTCATGTGATTACTCAGGTGAACAATTGCCTTGCCTTTACATGTGTTTGTGATGTGTAACATCAATGGGAAGGGATATGCTCACCTTTGTTATAACAGCTAGTGAGTTAGTGATGGAGTTGAGTTTAACTCACCAATTTGACTCATTCTCCCAGATAATGTGCGGATAATCACAAATGGGAATATGGGATATGAGGTCACATTCGGGTAGCACTTTGTTGTGTAATGACACACTCAGGAACATTCCATCTATATGGCGGCATTCTGTAAATAATCGAGTCTGGACCAGACAGTCCAGTGATCAACAGCATGAGCATCGATCTTCGATATTGGAATACGATGACATGTGTCAGCCCTGGTCCAGACTCTAATTTACAGACCGCCGCCATATAACTGGAATGTTGCAGAGTGCGTCATTACACAACGAAGTGCTACCCGAATGTGACGTCATATCCCATGTTCCCATCTGCGATTATCCGCACATTATCTGGGAGAATGAGTCAAACTGGTGAGTCCTGGCTTTCTCATTGCTTCAGATAAACTTTATCTAACAGAGCAATGCCAGAAACTTGATCGCCGCGTCTTGTGATGCAGGCGCCGGAAATATGATTTTACATCGATGTCAACAGATATTCCCAATGGTCTTCAGCCGTGACAGGTTCTGGTTTATTCTGCCTGAAAATGTTCTCATATTTTCTTCCTTCCTCACTTAAAGCCACGAATATTGATCAAACCTTCAGATTATATTGTTAAATGCCTAATTTATCGAGCGAAAACATGCGTCATTTCAACACGTGTCTCTTTTACTGAAGTCGACTCGAAGGGCGTCTTGTCAGTGACAGTCGCTGCTAGGTTTTTAATAAAATGTCAGTATCGATAAATTTCTGTTTGAACTCCTTCACATTCTGGTGTCAATTTCAGATTATGATCGTTTTTCAAGAAAGTACATCCATATTTGTGTAGGATATATTTTACCTTTCCAAAGCATGACCTTTGAAAAGTTCATCGGTGGCTGAAATCGATGCAAGCTTTAATCGCTCATGAATTTTTTTTCTAAGTGCTGGTTTGAATCCTGAAATACATGTTGTGTAAGGTAATGTTGGTACAGGTGTATCAGATTTCAGTATTTGGGATACAAAGTTTAAAGACTTATCGAAGAATAAATAAGTAACAATAATGTTTAAAAAATCATTCAAACTTTAATCAATTCAAGAGAAATACATTAATACTACGAGTATATCCGTTATGTGTACTGGAGGTTACAAGGAAACATAACTACAGGGAATAATAGCTTCAAAGTGTGTTTGACAGTGTACGCCTACCTGCACACAAGTGGACTGTTTCAATTAGTGTGCACTAATGCCTACAATGGGATTAGGGGAGGAAAGAGCAATTGTCCAGATGCTTGGTTAGAGATCATGGACGACGCCCCTGCCATTGGACAGATGGACGAGCTCCTCGACAACGTCACCAGCACCTGGGTGGACGTCCACGCCAAGTTCCAGGCCGGATCATGGAATCACCGTTAAAACCAACTGCCCGAGAACGAACAACCATCTGGTGGGCATTCGCACCTCAACAAGATCGTCCAGAGACGCATGAACATTTTCGCTTTCGTGAAGGTGTTACAGAAGATGGAGAAGGCTGAGAGGAACAAGTTGGTGCTGATGGCGCATGGCGCCCGTTTCCCACCCCGCAAGATGACATACACAGAAATTGAAAAACAAAACAACACACAATGAAATGGGACGTACCGCTTTAATGAAAGGTTGAAGGCAGTAAAATTCAAAACCATTGGTACTCCCTGTAGGCAATAGTAAACTCCTCCGATTTAGCAATGTACCGCGGGAAGACCAAAAATGGGTTTCACTCACCGTACCTTTGTAGGATCTCCTCCCTCCCTCCTCCCCTCTCTCTCGATCTCGATCTCGATCTCGATCTCCACATTTACAAATCATTATCGTGTCTCCCTAACATCTACCAAAATCATAATAGATACAGCAACCCAATACGACGGTTGGGGTGAAATTTTTTCTCAAAAATAAAATTGTAAGAACAACTGTTCTATAAATATAGTAACATTTTTCATAAAGTGATGTATTAAATACGTTTTAAACGTAGCCGCTTATAGTGAGTGCATTAAAATGTTACATTGCATATGCAATATTGCATCCACATGTCTATGAAAACAAGTTAATTATATTCGAATATAATGAACAGTAAAACATTTGTGTAAGAATCACAGTTTATGTATGAAACAAACCAATTCAATATCAAAACACAAATGAAGTCTAAGAATATTATTTAGTATAAAAGTACTAGGCCACGTACCACTAGTGACCAAAGTCAGTCCACCTCAGTAGGGATGAAGCACAGGCCCTCGTGTCTGCCCGAGGATTAATAATTAAAAAAAATCAAATAAAACAAAACACACTAAAAAATAATAACCGAACAATACAGTACAATGTGAAGCATTTCGAATCAGTGGTCATCTAACTAAATGTTGTTTTTCTTTTCTATCTTTAATCCTCGCAAAGACTCGAGGGCCAGGAGGATCAAGAAGGATTTACGGTACTTCTGCTTTCTATACTATTCCCAGCAGGATTTTACGCCGTCGTTTTGGTCACTAGAGGCTGTGTGCGAGACTAAGCAATAATAAAAGAACGCAAACTACAATCTACCACCTACAACACTAGGTGATGTTACATAGACTTTATAATAAGTTTACGCTACTTTATCCTGAACGGCAACGGCATAAAAGGAATCAGATTGTGATAACATCACACTAATTTAAATATTGAAATTTTATCAAAATTCAGTTGCTTTAAGAAGCCGAGCCTTAAATTGATGGCATTCATCAATATGGTCTTTTAAAGAAGATGAATGATTACGCATATACACCAGTTTTCTAGATCCCATACAAAGTCAATGTTTTTCGACTGATCTACTCCTTTGAACATCCTTGGGACACGAGAGAATCATAAAGAGATATATATCCCTGTTCCTTTGCTAGCACGGCTGCTGTTGACCCACTGGCGTTCTTGTGGTTGATGTCAAGTTTCTGTAGAGAGATGAGATACTTCACCATGTCCGCCTCGTTGCTCAGACAGGCAGCTTGCAGGATGTTGTTACCGCTGTCGTCGACCAAGTTTACATCAGCTGATTGTTCCAAGAGCACATCAACTGCTTGTCTACACCCAGTCATTGCTGCCAACATGACCGGAGACCGGCCGTATCTATCCCGGCTGTTTTTCTCCACGATATTCTTTGACAGGACATGCTTCACCATGTCCACCTCAGCTCCAAGACAGGCAACGTGAAGCATGTTATGACCATTGTCATCCACTGAAGTCGCAAGGCATCCTGTTTGTAGGAGAAGGTCCAGAACGTCTCGATGTCCCTTCCCAGCTGCTGCCAATAATGGTGTCCTGCCGTATTCTCCTTTACTGTTAATGTCAAAAAAGTTATTTGAGAGAATGTGATTCACCATGGTACTGTCGCCTCCGAAACAAGCCACGTGGAGAATATTGTTCTTCTTCTGACACAGCATCGACACATCGGCTCCCTTGCTGAGAAGGTAGTAAAATACACCTCGATGACCCATCCCAGAAGCTGCCATCAGGGGTGTTCTACCATTGTCTCCTCTACTGTTGATGCCAACTATCTCCTGAGCCACGAGATACTCCACCATCTGCACATGACCTCCAAGACAGGCTGCGTGAAGGATGTTGTCACCGTCATCGTCGACACAATACAAATCAGCTCCATGACTTACAAGAACGTCCAGGACGATCTTATGACCTTTTTCTGCCGCGGCCATCACAGGAGTCCGTCCGAACTGCCCCCGGCTATTTATATCAACAATGTTCTGGGTTATGATATACGAAACAAGGTCAACGTCCCCTCCGATGCAAGCAACATGAAGGACGTTGTTACCGAACTTATCAACTTGGTACACATCGAATCCTTTGCTAACAAGGAAGTCAAACTCATCTCTGTGACCGTACTCCACTGCCGTCATCAACAAAGACGTTCCGTTCTTGTCCAGACTGTCATTGGCCTCAGGACCAGAGAGCAACTGCTTCACGCGATCCAGATCCCCTTCTCTGCATGCCGTGTGGATGTCAGTCTCAGAAGGTTGGTCACCGGAACTATCTTGAACGAAGTTCTCATCGCCGAAACCATCAACTGCATTAGAAGAATATCAGATAACCGATCATTATAATTTGGAAACCATGAACCGCAAATATGCCAAACTAAGACATTGTTTGCGTGTGGTGGTAGTAAGTTGCTTTGAATAGTATTTCGGTTAAATTACACGGTGTCGGCTTATTATGGGTTTGTTTGTTGTTTAACGCTACACCCAGCAATATTCCGTCTATATGACTGCGGTCTGTTAATATTCGAGTCTAGGCCAGTGATCAACATCATGAGCATCGATGTACGCAGTCGGCCTACGATGACATACGTCAAACACGTCAGCAAGCCTGACGACCGGATCGCGAGAGCATGAGACCAATTCTACCCCAGATCTTCGCGGGTTAAGATTAATACTGTTGGTATTTAATGTTTTGGGGAAAAGCAAAACGTCATCGAAAGTAATCGAGAACACAAGGTGTTTGCGAAACACCGCCCCAGTCCAACACTGCATCTGCTTCCCTGAACTCATCAGTGATCGATTCTCCAAGTGATACGTGCAATGTTTAGCCCACACATTTGTCTTGAGGGGACACATTAATGGTAGCAAAGATGGATTTATTGTGCCATTCTTCATGTTTTTTAATTCAGAAAAAAGAACGTTTTTGCCAGATAATAACTTCTCTCACCCTATATTATCTTGAATTAACCAACCTGGTTTTTGCTTTTCCCGTAGCCCAAGTTTACTTTCTAAATCTGTAATCTGCAACAGAAGAATACATAATGAAATATCCTAACACACATGCAAGTTTTACTGATATTGACTCATGACTTTAATGGAGTTGATGCGAAGCAGTTACACAAAAAGTAGAGATTGAGAAAGATGGACACTCACTTTTCATTCAACCCTAAAACATTTCACTTAAGTCAAAGAAAGCAATGAAATATTTATCCTAACCTGACTTTGATATGAAAAAACCCAAATAACGAGAAACATACGTTTGATCAATGCAAGTTTTTCAGCTTCGACTCAATGAGAGAAAAAGCCGGAATTTATTTTGATCGACAGGGAAAACAGAATCATGTATAATACTGCTGTATTTGTAATTGTGGTTTCAAATGAGCTACTCACCTTCTTGTGAAGAGCATAACGCTTCTCCCGTTCAGCTGAAAGTAAGATGTAACCAATTAGTGAGCAAAGGGTCTTGTATGAAAGGATTTAAAATTGATCAATGCCAAAGAAAGTAAACTATCGAATTTGGACCAGACAAACCATTGGTATTGGGAACAACGACCCACGTGAGTTACTAAGACGCACCAAGTCAATATGACACCTATATGACGGCGGGCTGTAAAATATCGGAGCTGGAGCTGAGTGAGAGAACAATAGTTGGTTGGTTGTTGTTTAACGTCGCCCTCAGCAATGTTCCAGCTATACGGCGGTCTGTAAATACGATTGGAATACGATGACATGACAATCCAGTGATCAACAGCATGAAAATCCATCTACGCAACTGGGAACCGATGACATGTGTCAACCAAGTCAGCGAGCCTGACCACCCTATCCCGTTAGTCGCCCGACAAGCATGGGTTTCTGAAGACCAATTCTAGCCTGGATCTTTACGGGTAGATTACAGCGTTCCACAATAAACACAATCATGGAATTATCGATAGACATATGTGTACATACACTCTGAATACGTGTTCAGCTGATGAAGACTCCCTTTCATCGTCTGGACCTGCAATAAAAGAAAACGTAGTTTACGAAGCAGGATCCGATATGAAGGAAGAATATGACAAGATGAAAATCGACATTTAGAGCATAAGCTTATAACACCAACTTGTAAGGTCAGCGTAATACGTTTATAAACCCTTGAGTGGTCGTCCGAATATGTATCCTCTAGTGCCAGTGTCCCAGTCGTTAATGGCGAGCAACTCGCTGTGCAGAGTTGCGTCCCTTCTGCACGCCAGGAACCTATGGTGATGTCTACATGTCGATGAGCACCATACCCATGCTCGATGGTTGCCAAGTGTGACCGGGTGTAAAAACCTTGGAGTCAACTTTGTGTGCAGACTCTTTCAGTGTTGTCACAACCCCTAGTGTACAGTACACAACCCTGTACACTTAAAAGAACCCACGAATCCGTTGGTATTTGACCCGATGGTGGCCACATGAATACGTGCAAATACCTAGTTGCGGGTACAGCAACGTGCAGTGAACATGGACAAAGTACTGTGACTAAGTCTCCGGTCCACTCAGCTGTGAATGGGTACCTCGTTAGGATGAGAAAGCCACAATAACTCGGTGCGCCTAGTGGCTGCAAGAGTTGTATACTCCCCAGGGAGTTGAGACTGATAATGCTATGTGCCGTTGAGATTGACATCCAATGATCGAGGGAAAAAATACCAGCGCCTTGAGCATGCACTAGTGCGTGGATATGTGCGCTATATAAATATCCTATAATAATAGATCTACATTCCCTAGTAACTCGTCCCATAATGAGTGCAAGGACTGTTTTATTACTGGATTATTGCTCAAAGCGATAATGTTTGATTTTTGTTTAACGCCGCACTAAACAATATTCCCGCCACATGAGCGGAGGTTCTTGTAAGAAATGATTTTATTCATCAACGCAGTAAGTAGACTATCGAGTCAGGTCCAGACAAACCATTGATATTGGGAACAATGATCCACGTGGGATACGTGCAAGTCAGTATTACAGCTACATGACGGCAGTGCGTAAATAATCGAGTCTGGACCAGACAATCCAGTGACCAACATTATGAGCATCGACCTACGCATTTGGGATACGATGACATGTGTCAATCACGTCTCCTGGGCACTGGACAAGCATGGGTTACTGAAGACCAATTCTTACCCGGGTCTTCACTGACAGACATATTATATGAACAGATCTCCAGAAGCCAGTAATGGCACCCAGTCCTGGACAGCGGACATGCGGAGGGTGAAGTGTTTTGAGCATCAACTTTTTATATCCTTGTCCCTGCATGGGTTGCTGAAGACCAGTTCTATTCCTGGTGTTAAGGGGTATTTTTATAAACAATAAACCCAACTAACTTAATGTCGCGCTAGGATTTATAGTACATGTATCGCATCATACTTGCAATTTGTAACGTAGATGGTCAGTTTGATTCACAGTTAAAACTAATACACAAGAAACATTTGTGCTGCATTTACACAATAAAAAATCAGGGTCAGTTCTAAAACCGGTAATAACACAACACAAGCAGAACTGATAAATTGTCGTGGTTGCCTAAATGTTAGAAAGTCTCATAAATTCGGGCATGAGTATTATTTGATATTTGCATGCATGCTAATTATTGTATATTGAACAATAAGAAGTTTTACTGACCTTGACCAAATCGTATCCAACTAATGCAGATTTTTCAAAATTACTGTTGGAAAACTACTGCTAGAGTTTTGAGTAAAACATTATAGTACAAATATAAGATTAAAGGAAGTATTTCCAATTCTCATAGACTGAATATGTTCATACCAGGATTCAGATTGAAAATCATGTGATGCTGTGACGAGGGACTATGGAATGATCAAAGTCAAGAACAGATGTCATTCCGTTTCTGTATATTTAACTTGCCATTGAGTTATTGTTGTCTGTAGCAACTCCACACAAACACATTTAATGAACATATATGATGTGTACAGTAATACCTTTTCGTTAGCCTCGGCCTTGTGTTCTTCTGTATCTGCAGACAAAAGCAACACTGCATTATTTGTTAATCACTGGATTAATCACTGCATTATTGTTAATCACTGCATTATTGGTGCATTATTGTTAATCACTGCATTATTGTTAATCACTGCATTATTGTTAATCACACACATGTGTATATCACACATTCAAATAAGAAACTGGTCATATCTAAACGTTATGTTATACACCCAAGTACATTGTTCTAGCAGAATGTCATTGAATATCGCGTCCACAGATGCATCCCCGCCCTAACTACAGCGCACAGTTCCTACAGAATGTGAATCACCTCGTGCCCTCAATCGATGGTAGAGACTTTAAATGATCTGAACTGTCTGTGGGTACTAGATTCTCCTTTTGCTGCAGTATATCAATTGCCTTTCTTACAAACAACTCCTTATAACGCACCTTCAGTATCCTGTGTCAGTACCTCGAGTTCATCCTTCAGGTTTTGTATCTGAAACAACCAACAGACTACTAATCAAGACCTTGGGGTCATGTGTCACATTTTATTTCATCCTCTCTGAAAGTTCAATGTAGTTTCTATTCAAAAGAAAAAAGAAATATTTTTCAGATTGATTCACAATGCTCTGGGCGGTCTAATGTCACAGCGTGTGGCTATCAGCGATGGGATTTCCGTCAAGAATGGTACCAATGCTGGAGTGATTCAGAAGGATAAGGTTTGTGATTTACCTGCCGTTCGTGTACAACAGTCGTTACTCTCCCACATCAATAAGGGTTATTTGTGGGCCATGTAACCATTAACCAGTTATCAAGCCTGTTTGAACTCCTTCTGCTCAACGTGAAAATCGTATATTTCCCTTATTTGACAAGTTCTCGTAGCCCCAGTTAAGACTTTAAGCACTAAGTGTAATGATGTTCTCTTAAGTAGGATCTAGGTGTTGATGTATTTACATTGGTGAGTGAAACATCTACATTTAACAGAAGCGACAAAAACCGTTCCATAATCGTGTCTTCTAAACGACGCTATAATAAGGTTCATGGTGCTAATACATTCTTGTAGGCGCTGTAAATAAAGCATTTTAATATGGAATCTCTACTTCTAAAACAGTGTGTCCCGATGTGTCCCGATGAGTCGAATCGCTGGGGACCAAGTAATAAATTCGACTTATCGATGTATTCGAGACATAGGTATGTCTATGAGGGTAGAAAAAAGTGACGATCCAGTCCTAATTCCTCCGCCTAAGCATTTTTTGATTTTACCCAATCCACAAATAAACAAGACGTCATCAAGGCAGACTTGTTGTAACAGTATGAAGTTGGCAGCATGCAGAGGTTTGACTTTCTTAAAACAACGCCGCTTAGCAGATTTTCCTATCACCTATTGGGGCACCTTACTAACGGGGAATGGTCGGGAGCGACAGGTACTTCGAGTTATGCATAATATTCGAGACACCGGCATTCGACTCATCGGGATTTGATTGTACGTGAGTACCTAAACAGGTATTCCAATAGAATGGATACCATATCTCATTAGGAATGCCATGGTCATTGTGCATCAGTGGTGTATTTACTGATATAAAGACCAATGCGTTTAATGATCATCTTTATGTCATCCGGTGGGACAATACGAGCATCCATTATATGGTCTATCACCAACTTTTGGTTAGAACAGAGTAACCGCGATGTATACCTGGATCAAACTAAGAAGCTTAATACCAATTTGAAATTCTTGAAGCGGAAAAGTCACAGTAGAACGGAAGTAGGTCATACCTTTGTCCCTAAATCGGCAACATCTTCAGTGCGAAATCCTATAACAAAGGAAGAAGAGAGATGTACTCACTTACACGTTTTGTACTGTTTCCAATCTCCCATCTGTCCCTACCCAATAATTCCTTTGATCGGACACTAGCTCGAACTTAAGTAACTATGGAATACAAAAAGGGACATTGTCGCGTTGTCGGACTAAAAAACAAACAAAATGCCAATATAAACCTAAATACGACAATGTCCCTTCTAATATTCCATGCAATACAAAAGTTTAATGCAATGCGCGTGACACACACATGCGCACACACGCACGCACATACACACACATGTTATATGGTGGTACCAACCCTGATCTGTTTTTCCTGGAGCGATATTCACGTTAGCAATGTTTTCCTTGTTTACCAATCCACATTTCGTTTATGAAATAAAATATATGTTTAAACCTAGTATATAGCAATATAACAGCGGGGAACACCAGATATGGGCTTCACATATTTTACCCTTCTGGGGAACCGAATCCGGGTCTTGGGCTTTAACAATTATGTTGCCCACAAAAAGTAACTTTGAATATCATACAATGTGACCACTGAAAATCAGTGATGACTCAAGGTGGTAACGGTAAGGGTATCCCCTGCCTTAGCCGTAGCACCCGCCTTTGACACTTTTTGCCTGAAACATTATTTACAGTGCGGCACCACACATCAGTAGTCGTGTCATGCAGTTTTCGACACTTAAACAAACCAGACTTTCAAGTGATCGACCAGAACATCCACTTACTAGTTTTGACGAGCAGAGATTCCACTGCTTATATCAGACCATATAATGTACACAAAACTGTTTGGGAAGTAGATTTAATTCACATCACCATGGAGGGCGGTGAAGGGCAATTACAAAATGACCTAAAATAGCAAATATCAATAATATTTTTCAATATTTTATCGTATAAAACAATATTCATGGATTATAACTACCAATATTGTAAAAATGAAGAAAATCTGAAAGCGGGGACTTTTCATGATCGGCATTATTTTCCTTTTAATTTTACTTCTTGAGATCAAATCACGAATGATTTGCTGAAGGGTTTGATACTTTCCATGGAAATAGATATATCTCTGGTGACATGTCTGACGGATTGATTTTTAAAAAATCATTTACCCCGGGCTTATTATCTTCAACACTTCTAGGAATATTGCCACTTTGAAAAAAATGTTTCTGATAGAGACATCTATTAATACAAATATATTTATCAATACATTTTAGTTTGTTTCATAAATGTACGCCCGTTTTATCTTGCTGGGAATATAGTTTTGATGATCCCAACTAATTTTAATGTTTCCCATTAAGGAGGAAATCGATGCTCATGATGTCAATCACTGGATTGTTTGGTTAGTATAACGTACCAAATCGCTGTCATATAGCTGGAACATTGTTGAGTACTGTGCGAAACAATAAACAAACTTGTGAACAGAACCATGACGGATCACAATCATACGTAAGATAGCTGTTAAGTCAGTGCTGTATATCCTTAATGTACACTCACTTTCAAGGTCAGCTTTAAGTTCCCGAAGATCACCATTCAGAACCTCGATCTGTGAAATATGAAAAATGAAATGTGAAGTTTGAAACTATTGCATTTCCAAAGTGGGGTTTCTGAGCGGTAAAACAACACGGATTTCTAAAGCTGATATCATGTTATGTCTTTCTTTCATATCTGCTGTCAATTAATGGATTCAGGCACAAAGCAAAACCATTAAATAGCTGCATTTACAAAGTGACGAGGATTTACGAGTATTCAATCCAACACGGTTTCTAAGGCCGACACCATGCTATGACTTTCTTATATACCCTCAGTCATAATTGGTGTAGTGATCTCAGGTACCAAGAATATATAATATGTTGGCCATTTGTCGCATGGTCGCCATGTGGCATTGTCGCGCTTGAATAATATATTTGTATTCATCCAAAGGGTAACAATGCGACAAATGGCCCAAATGCGTGTTGTCGTATTGTCGCATTGTAGCTCTGGTTAATTTTGACACTTTTTGCTTTTGTGAAGGCGACAACGCGACAACGTCCCTTCTATGATTCCACAGAAAACCTGTACTTTACTGATTTGTTAGTTATACAAACACCACTATATTCTATTTACGCACAACAGATTCTGTTTGGAGGATTATCGAGACTGATTATATTCTTGGGCTGACTTAATGTAACACATTATGAAACATCATAACTCTTGCAACGTCCTAAACCTATATGCAGTGCCTGTGCATTATCAATCAAGGTGTCTGCATAACATCAACAGCACTATGTGACGGTGAACGGCTCATTACATACCGACGTGGTGTATACTTTAACACGCCTGTGTTCGACCGTAAGGATAATGTATGTTTAAGTGAGACGTATCACCCATCACTTTAAGAACTAAAGACGTCAATTTATTGGACAGAAATGTCCATTTACCTGCTCCTGAAGATCTGGTATGTCTTCAATCGAAACTTTGTCTAGAAAATATAAAAGATTAGGCAAACAGAGACAACTAAATGGTACCTTACAAATTTGAACTGGGTACATGTGAAGGACTTTTCAGACTCACTGATGAAATACATACGCAACATGTGCAAGAAGATATAAGGGCATCGTCAATGTAAGCTTCAACACATACACACTAGTTCCATGGCATCGCCTGCACGATACCTACATCCTTAGGCCTATGTGAGGATATTTCGTCATAGTTACAATTGCAATACCAGTTCATCTGTGCACGTATTTCATGCGAACCATTAACGCACAAAAGGATAGTTTCGGACTGTCCACATTACAAAGGGTAAGTCACAGAATAAAAAAAGACTTTTAATACACTTTATGGATGACAATTTCTTTCTTATATCACTTGTTATATTCCGACATAAAAATCTATATCGAAACGTTGCACGTATTAGAATGAAGAGGTATCCTGCATTTTATGATACCAACTTATGAAATGCCAATTAGTGAGTGAGTTATTATTTAACGTCAGATAGGCAATATTTCAGCCATATCGTGACGAGAAAATTTGACATTGAAATAGAATATATATATATATATATATATATATATATATATATATATATATATATATATATTAGAAAAAAAACAACCTGCCGACGAAGGACAGTAAAACAACTAGAATATCACAGATATAGTAACTGAATCTAAAACATTTCAACCATAGAGGACCACACAATATAAAAATAGGCTATTGATCGCCAACAACTGAAGGTAGATCACCATACTAGGGACGAAATGCCAATTAAACAGATGACGTCTGAGAGATATGCGTTATTGCTGTCATGGGTCGTTACATTGTCAAACACACAATGCTATATGACGTACATTAAGCCTATATATGAATAAGGGTATCATGAAAAGTTTATAAAGATTAAACAGAGACAAAACAAAGCTGTCGTAGCGCTATGACTGTCGTACCTCCCATACTGTAACATAGACTTACGACAGTCGTAGCGCTACGATAGCTTTGTGAAACGGGCCCTGACCTGCAAAGATGTTTCAAGATCATGTCCGTCACCTTAGTGTTGGGTCCACCATCAATATTATTTATTTGTTTATTGTTTAACGCCGTACTCAGCAATATTCCAGCTATATGGCGACAGTCTGTAAATTATCCAGTCTGGACCAGACAATCCAGTAATCAACAGCATAAGCATCGATCTTCGCAATTGGGCTACGATGACGTGTCAACGAAGTCAGCGAGCCTGACCACTCGATCCCGTTGGTTGCCTCTTACGACAAGCATGGGTTACTGAAGACCAATTCTAACTTCCTCCATCACTTCTACCAGATAATTATGCATTAACCGAACCAGCATGGAGACCATTTCTAACATGGAATCCTTGCGAGGTTGGGAGATACTAATTTTCTGCATACCAGTGTTGTCCTTTCGCCTTTGATGTTCAACCTTCAGGTCTTCTATCTGTTATCGAAGGAATAGAGCACATTAATCATTCATAGGTTTTGTCAGTAATACGTCACCGCGAAGATGTTTCTACACAGACAAATGCTATCTAGAGTCTTTGAATGGCATCTACTATACACATAAATGAAAATTTATGGATGTCAACTTCTATATTTTGAGGGACACGACGTTTCGGGAGTATATTCTTACTCCTTCACCTGATGAAGGGGTAAGAATATGATGATATAAATTTTGTCCCTCAAAATAATGAAGTTGACATCCATGAATTCTCGCCTTTAAATGTTATCTATGTTCACCAGTCTTTTGCACTAATGGAGCGGCGTACACGTGTCAAGCGGGCATATTCATGGATACCCAACTCAGACAAGTGCACTGCCTACTATTCATCCAATACAGGTTTAATCCGATGAAGTCAATGACCAGGCAGGGCAACAACAAATACCATCATTTAAGGAATCAACTGGCATCCAACCACAGATCTCTTGGGGCAGATGCACTGTCAACCACTCCACTAAAGCGATGGTTTGGAACCCTTCTTCAATAGGAAAAGCTATGTAAAGCAAATGTAATCTTGCTATATGATCTATAGTCAATCCACACTTGTCGTTTATCAACGGGACAATGCCGGTATTTCTTGCGTCTCTGTTTCGTACTGCATTTACAATTAAGCCTTTTATCATATTTATGCATGGATTCAAATGAAATAGAAAATGTCATGCATTGCATACCTCCAGCTCTATTCCTCGATATTTCATGATATCATCTGGAATAAAAATAATGAAAGGTATTCGAATTTACAAATATGTAGCCTTATATGAATTTATGTAATTCTATGTTAATGGTTGCATAGGCGTATGATACGACACTCACATCTTTCTATCTTATGTCATACAAAGTCCTTATAGGTTACACAAAGTTAAACAACGGTTAGCGTTCCTTTCATCACACAATAAACTGTGATTTGTTGTTAAACGCCGCACTCAGCAATATTACAGCTCTTTGATGGCAGTCTGTTAATATTCCAGTCTGGACCAGACAATCCAGTGATCAACAGCATTTAAATCCATCTACGCAATTGGGATACCATGACACGTGTCAACCAAGCCAACTAGCCAGACCACCCAATCCCATTAGCCGCCTCTTACGTCAAGCATGGCTTACTGAAGACCAATTCTAACTCGGATTCGCAAGACTTCACGGGTCCGCAATATACTGACCCTATCTGAATTTACTGGCATATTGTTAAATTCTCTTTTTTTGAGTCTTTAGTCTATGTTTAGCTGCTGGATATATACCTGTTATTAAATTTTAAAAATTACAATCTTAAATTCTCAATAATTTCTGGTTGTGCTGTACCTGTTATGGCTTGGCTGGTTCTTTCGAAGTCATTTTCCAAATGCTTCAGCTGAGATAAAGAAAGGAAAGCAATGAATTAATTAGTTATCTATTGGTTGCAATATGTAGTGTGATAAACCATTGTTAACTCTACAAACATGTCTCAAGGGAAATGAACAATAGTTTTGGGGAGAAGAATATATAATCGTACACATACTTCGAGGTATGGTATATTTTCACATCATATAAGAAACAAACAACATATAAGGCTAGCATTGTTTTTTGTGAGCACAATCCGAGTCGAAATCCTTTGTGTATCCCACTCTTTGGCTCTTCCTCGAATGGACAATGGTCAGCTTCTAATAATCACCTAAAGGAACATTGTATTTAGCAAACACCTCTATCATCACTACTGGATAGCGATTGAATAAAGTGCATGCTTTATGTGATGGCGTCGGGATCTATTTACCTTCATTTCCACAGTTGGTTCGTCTTCATCACCACCTGAAATGGACATGAATATATTCTCAATGGTTAGGTTTGCCATGAATTATATCACACCATTTCAGTTTAATGGCGGTTGTTACCGGTAGGGCAGGACACGCTTACCCATTTCGCAAACACCTGGTGTCATCACTGATTTTACTTAGTCAAAAAAGAAACTTCACAAAATGTAATTTGAAAAATAATGAATAATTTTTCTCTGATGATACATCTATGTATCCGAAATGGGATCCCTATCTTTCAACTCTAGAAAAACGTTAGCAAAACCCACTCAAACCCATCCATTCGTCGTGCAAATGACGTTAGTGCCAAATCAGGTTTTGCACGTGCAGTCGATCACGTGATCTTCGCATCGAAGTTTTCTTCACATGCACGTGTTTGCATTGGCCTCAAGAATTGAAAAAACACTTTTAAACCACAGTTCTAACGGTACTTGAAATGCCACGATTGTCAAATGTGCAACGTGAACGTGCCGTTGGCATGTTGCAAGCGGGAAGATCAGTTATTGACGTCGCAAGAGCAATGGGATGCAGCCGTCGTACTGTGTATGACTTGCGAGGTCGTCTACAACAAACTGGTACCACTTCTGATCGCCCAAGGTCGGTTCGTCCACGTGTGACGTCACGAGCAGAAGACCGTCAAATCGTCCTACGTCACCTACGTGACAGATTTCTGCCCGCTACACGAACCAGGGCTGAGATGTTTAGAGGTCGACTGTCCTCACAGACCATTCGAAATCGGTTGCGGGCTGCCAATCTCCATTCTCGACGTCCATATCGCTAATATTGACGCCGTTTCATCAACGTCAACGTCTGCTGTGGGCCCAACGTCACCTCCGATGGACCCAGAGAGACTGGAATCGAGTCGTCTTTAGCGATGAATCCAGGTTTACCCTCAGATTCGCGGACGGCAGGCATAGAGTGTGGAGACGACGTCGTGAACGGTATGCCCAATGTTGTGTACAGGAAGTCGACAGATTCGGGGGCGGAAGTTGCATGGTGTGGGGTGCTTTCTGTGGGAACAACCGTTCCCGACTTCTGGTCATCCGTGGAAACCTCACAGCTGCTGCTTACCGCGACCAGGTGCTCATCCCTGAACTCGTTCCTTTCATGGCGGCTCATGGCCCAGGTCTACAGTTCCAGCATGATAATGCTCGGCCGCATACCGCGATGTTGACACAAAATTTCCTTCAAAACGCTGGAATCAACGTCATGGACTGGCCATCGAGGTCCCCTGACCTTAATGCACTAGAGCACGTTTGGGATGCACTTGGGAGAAGGCTTCGTGGTCTTAGGAACCAACCTCAGAATTTGCGGGAACTTGGCGCTGCCTTGCAAGAGCAATGGCGCAGAATCCCCAACCACGTGTTCACAAGCATCAGGCAGTCGATGAGGAGACGGTGTTTGGCAATGGTGAATGCGCGGGGCGGCCATACACGATATTGAACTGAGAAATTTCGCATTTTTATTCTTGTGACTTGACAGTCTGTATACCCATGTTTTGGAACGGCGGTGTAGCCTAATGGAACTGATTATGGCACTGTCAGTGTATCGAGTACATCACACAGATCTCAGCAATGCAATAATAACAATTTAACCATCTTACCATCTCTTGTTCTTTTATAGTGCCCTGCAGAAAGAATGTGAAGTTTCTTTTTTGACTCAGTATATAATTTTCGCAGTTATTTTTCTCTTTACGCCAAATGGGATTTGTTTCTGGGGATAGCCCAGACTGAGTATTCTTCTGAGAAATTAGTACGCGGAGGAAGTTTGATGGTTTGTAAAGCTTTCACTCGGTATAATAACGTTCAGTGTATCTTCGATATCTTCTTCAGATGTTATTGTTATTTTTTTAAGACATACTTACATGTTGCTTTGCGTTCACGCTTTGGTACATCCGTTGACATTTTGGCCTGTGCAAACAGAAAAAAATGTAAAGCAAAAGTTTTTTATTTGATATAAGGCCATTTTGTGGAAGATGGTGTTTCTTCACAAGACCAAGGACTCGCAGCGAGTATATATGTAGGTAAATGAGTGTATGCTTCGTGCGATTCACGACGGGTGTGTGAGTTTAGTTTTACGCCGCACTCAGCAATATTACAGCTATATGGCGGCGGTCTGTAAATAATCGAGTCTGGACCAGACAATCCAGAGATCAACAGCATGAGCATCGTTCTTCGCAAATGAGATACGGTGACATGTGTCAACCAAGTCAGCGAGCCTGACCACCTCATCCCGTTAGTCGCCTTTTACCACAAGCATGGGTTGCTGAAGACCAATTCTAACCCGGATCTTCACGGGTCCCGTTTGATTCAAGACAGAGGTATATTGACAACACCGTGTAATCAAATCGCAACTATGATATACAATGCAAACATAATAGGAGATATTTTCGTTTGAAGGGGAACTACAGAAATATACACCAGTTTCTTTCAGTGAAAGTAAATGATTAATAGGCAGGGACACGTCCGAAGAAATCCAGCTCCCAAACACTTCAGTCTAATAGCCATCAATCACGTCACCTCGAACGGCACCTGCAAGCACTGAAGGTTACTGAAGATCGGTTCTAACCCGGATCTCCACAGGTAACTCACTATGTAATGCAGTTATGTATATTTTAGGGAGTCACACTGATTCGACCCATCTCCATGCATTGTCTACGCTATGTTATGTCGCTGGACTTCAAGAATGGACTTCACACCTTGTGCCTACGACGAGAATCGAACCCGCTTATTTGGCTTGACGTCCCGACATGGATTATCCCATACAGAGACTAGCTTGTACTTACATTTGCATCCGTGAATGTTCCTTCAACTGTGGTGGCAAATCCCACAACTAGTTGTAACAGGTGTATAACATGCAAATACTAAAACGTGCAGATCAATATTTCATTCAGGTTAATTTGAAAAGAATGAAAGAATGATATTTCCGGGTAACACCAGTCATATCAGTGTGTATAGTCAGGAAAAAAGAACTCAATGTGTATGAGGAAAGTAAAATTTAGAATGGGATTCGATAAGGACAGTATCCCATGTGTTGATATAACGTGAATTACGATCTCCCTTTCGAACTAAATCCCAAACAGACCTGTGTTATCTCCTTTCCGGGGTCAAAGTCATCTGTATTTAATGGCGACGTGGCTTTCTGTATTCAAATTAATCCTCTAGAGTAATTATAACATTCCTTCTGTGATCCGCGTTATTCCTCTCGTTATCCCGAGTATTCCTTTAGTTCTCTGTCTTCAATCCACTGTAATCTAGCCGCCACTGTACTTAACTAACATTAAACTTTAGTATTCATTGTGTAAGGACCTTTCAACGATCAAGGTTACTCAATAACTGCCATCATGTTTATTTATATGTACCAATGTTGACAGCGTTGACTGGCGATGTTTGATTTGCGTTAGGATCATATTACACATGTGTATTCTTTCCTAGTTGTGGAACCTGGATAACCACGGCGATTCCGGGTTCGAACTCAGAAACTAAAATACTTGGAGATCAGGCCCCAATTTCTCGAAACAAACTTAAGTTTTTACTCAAATCTCAAACTGAGTTTGACAATTTGAAACAGCTGAATTTTTAACTCAACTGCATTTTTTTAAATAAAAAAAGTCCAAACAACTTAAGTAATCTATCCACCAAACTCAAATTGTCTACTAAGTTTGAGTTTAATATTGATTTCAGTTTATTCTGGGAAAAGCATTTTCCTGCGTTTTCTCAAATTTGAGTAAAAAACTCAGACTTAAGTTTGTTTCGAGAAATCGGGGCCAGATCGGATGATCCTCCTCGATGAAGTTGTTGATGCCAGGAGACGTTTCTCGTAACACCAGTCTTTGTTTGTCTGGTCCAGACTCGATTATGTTCAGTATGTAAGCTCTTTTGATATGAGTAAGTGAGTGAGTTTAGTTTTACGCCGCACTCAGCAATATTACAGCTATATGGCGGCGGTCTGTAAATAATCGAGTCTGGACCAGACAATCCACTGATCAACAGCATGAGCAGGTGTCTGCGCAATTGGGATATGATGACATGTGTCTTTTGATATATTGCTGATTGTGACGTTGAACAAACAAACAAGCAATGTATATTTATATTTGACCTCAATCCTACATTGCAGACATTGCCCAGCGTGATAATGAGTTCAGATATGGGTCGACAGGGACAAAGTGTGTTCTCTGCATTGTGAAAAAGGTCAAGGTGACCCAGCTGGACAAGATTACCACGCCAAGCGAAGTGACGTCATTGTGTGTGTGAAGGTGGGGCAGGGCTACATCGACATAATCAAGTCAAGCCACTGAATGTATGGAGGCGGGACAATAATACCCCAGATGGAGCGCCACTCTTTGAACCTGGGTAATCGAACCCAGGTCTTCAGCGTGACGAGCGAACGCTTTAACCACTAAGCCCCTAGCTATGCGTTAGGAACTAATTTGAGATAACTAGGCAGGGTGGCCTAGTAGTTATAGCGTCCGTTCGTCACACCGAAGACCCCGGTTCGATTCCCCACATGGGTACAATGTTTGAAGCCCATTGCTGGTGTCCCTAGCCATGATATTGCTGGAATATTGTTAAAAGCGGCGTAAAACTAAACTCACTCAACGGGTCTCTATTTCATACAAATATACGTGGTGTGTCGAGTTTTACGCCAGTTTTAGCAATATCCCCAGCGGGGAAATCAGATTGATTGGGGAACAAATCCCGGGCCTTTACTATAAGGGGAGAACATTTCAATAATTAAGCTACCTTATTGTACTGTTACTGCTATGAATGTGAGGTGTTACGCCACCCCGCCGACCCCTGATATAACTTTAAACATCTCATATCCTACTTACATTTGTGTCTGTCCAAGGCTTATAAACACTAGTCCATCATCGAACACTGAAGTAAGCTGTTCTCGTGTTGATTGCTAAATATCCTTCATAACACGAAGGCGTATCATAAACATATCACGTATCGGTGCGTATGCATAAAATGTGTGACTCTTTGTGTCGAAACTTTTCTCGGGAGCGATCGATATTATCCTGTAGAAATACAATGCTATTATGTAACGGTTGTGTTTATTCAGAGTTTGCTGTAACGTATTTGTATGCCAGCGTTATGACAAAAGGTTATAAATAATCAAGGCTGGAACAGTCAATCCAGTGAGTCATTAACGATATACGCTGTCGGAGTAAGATGACTCGCTATCTTTCGACTTCGAAAACCTGTTTCGGCTTATTGCATTCGAGTCATTGTCAACGTTACAATGAATATATATTGTTCTTTTAACTAAAGCGTCAGGCATATCGATGGACTAATATCGTTCAACAACCATCCCATCCAATAGCCAGTTCCCTTCCACTGGCTTACCCACCTGTAGGGTACCATTGTACAAAGCAATCTTAGCGCTAAGGTGACCGTAACTCCCATGCCTTAACATAGACTTAAGGTAGCCTTTGCGCTAAGGTGACCGTAACTCCCATACCTTAACATAGACTTAAGGTGGCCTTAGCGCTAAGGTGACCGTAACTCCCATGCCTTAACATAGACTTAAGGTGGCCTTAGCGCTAAGGTGACCGTAACTCCCATGCCTTAACATAGACTTAAGGTGGCCTTAGCGCTAAGGTGACCGTAACTCCCATGCCTTAACATAGACTTAAGGTGGCCTTAGCGCTAAGGTGACCGTAACTCCCATTACCAATAACATAGACTTAAGGTAGCCTTTGCGCTAAGGTGACCGTAACTCCCATACCTTAACATAGACTTAAGGTGGCCTTAGCGCTAAGGTGACCGTAACTCCGATGCCTTAACATAGACTTAAGGTGGCCTTAGCGCTAAGGTGACCGTAACTCCCATACCTTAACATAGACTTAAGGTAGCCTTAGCGCTAAGGTGACCGTAACTCCCATACCGTTACATAGACTTAAGGTAGCCTTAGCGCTAAGCGTTACATGGACTTAAGGTAGCCTTAGCGCTAAGGTGACCGTAACTCCCATGCCTTAACATAGACTTAAGGTAGCCTTTGCGCTAAGGTGACCGTAACTCCCATGCCTTAACATAGACTTAAGGTAGCCTTAGCGCTAAGGTGACCGTAACTCCCATACCGTTACATAGACTTAAGGTAGCCTTAGCGCTAAGCGTTACATGGACTTAAGGTAGCCTTAGCGCTAAGGTGACCGTAACTCCCATGCCTTAACATAGACTTAAGGTAGCCTTAGCGCTAAGGTGACCGTAACTCCCATACCTTAACATGGACTTAAGGCAGCCTTAGCGCTAAGCGTTACATAGACTTAAGGTAACCTTAGCGCTAAGGTGACCGTAACTCCCATACCTTAACATGGACTTATGGTAGCCTTAGCGCTAAGGTGACCGTAACTCCCATACCTTAACATGGACTTAAGGTAGCCTTAGCGCTAAGGTGACCGTAACTCCCATACCTTAACATAGACTTAAGGTAGCCTTAGCGCTAAGCGTTACATAGACTTAAGGTAGCCTTAGCGCTAAGGTGACATAATGGATGATTGTAACTTTCCAATAGTCAACGTTCCTTTCTTGTTGAAAATATTCCAACAGTTCCAGCCTTTGGTGTTTACATTTTACAACTTTTGTGGTACAGTCAAGAATGCTTCTCTTATCAAGATTTCAAAGAACGTCATACGGATCTTGCTCAGAAGTTGCGAATAAGGCTACAGCATTCAATTGTGATGCATCGGTGACAAAAATTATGTCTGATGCAATTTCCTATTTTGATTTACGCTGCCGAATCTTTTCACGTGAACAGTGTATAAATTTGCCTCTACATGTTTATAATGGGTGCCACCCGTAGGGCATGATCTAATGGTGTCAGTCACTTGCTTGTCCAGTCCAGGCTCGAGCTGTAATACTGTTTGTAAAACAAACTCATACTCATTAAATCTGTTTTGTTTTTGTACCCATTGTACTCACTATAACGCGCGTGTTTGTTTTAAACCCTGCTATGATGCCTCTGTATGTTGTAGCCCTGTTATAACGCATTTGTTTGTTGTAAACCCTGTCATGATGCGTTTGTTGTAAACCCTGTTATAATGCGTATGTTTGTTGTAAACCCTGTCATGATCCGCTTGTTGTAAACCCTGTCATAATGCGTTTGTTTGTCTGTTATAAACCCTGATATAATGCGTTTGTTTGCTGAAACCCTGTCAGGATGCGTTTGTTTGTTGTAAACCCTGTCATAATGCGTTTGTTTGTTGTAAACCCTGTCATAATGCGCTTGTTTGTTGTAAACCCCGTCATAATGCGTTTGTTAGTTATAAACCCTGTCATAATGCGTTTGTTTGTTGTAAACCCTGTCATGATGCGTTTGTTGTAAACCCTGTCATAATGCGTTTGTTTGTTGTAAACCTGTCATAGTGCGTTTGCTTATTGTAAACCCTGTCATAATGCGTTTGTTTGTTATAAACCCTTTCATGATGCGTTTCCTTGTTGTAAACCCCGTCATAATGCGTTTGTTTGTTGTAGTTCTGTCATAATGGGTATATTTGTTGTAAACTCTCTCATAATGCGTTTATTTGTTGTAAACCCTGTCATGATGCGTTTGTTTGTTATAAACCCTGTCATAATGCGTTGTTTGTTGTAAACCCTGTCATAATGCGTTCCCTTGTTGTAAACCCCGTCATGATGCGTTTGCTTGTTAAAAACCCTGTCATAATGCCTTTGCTTGTTGTAAACCCTTTCATAATGCGTTTGTTTGTTGTAAACCCTGTCATGATGCGTTTGTTTGTTGTAAACCATGTCATGATGCATTTGTTTGTTGTAAACCGTGTTATTATGCGTTTGTTTGTTGCAAGCCCTGTCATAATGCGTTTGTTATTTATAAAACCCTGCCATGATGCGTTTGTTGTAAATCCTGTCATAATGCCTTTGTTTGTTATAAACCCTGTCATAATGCGTTTGTTTGTTGTAAACCCTGTCATAATGCGTTTGTTTGTTGTAAACCCTGTCATAATGCGTTTGTTTGTTGTAAACCCTGTCATAATGCGTTTGTTTGTTGTAAACCCTGTCATGATGCGTTTGTTTGTTGTAAACCATGTCATGATGCATTTGTTTGTTGTAAACCGTGTTATTATGCGTTTGTTTGTTGCAAGCCCTGTCATAATGCGTTTGTTATTTATAAAACCCTGCCATGATGCGTTTGTTGTAAATCCTGTCATAATGCCTTTGTTTGTTATAAACCCTGTCATAATGCGTTTGTTTGTTGTAAACCCTGTCATAATGCGTTTGTTTGTTGTAAACCCTGTCATAATGCGTTTGTTTGTTGTAAAACCCTGTCATGGTGCGTTTGTTTTTTGTAAACTCTGTTATGTTATTATGCGCTTTTTCGTTATAAATCTGATAAGTTTGCAATCTTCGGACTAAAATGGTTTAATATAAATGCTCCCGTGAGGCTGTTGGGACGTTGGTACATTTGAGATAAACTGTATTATAAAATCAACATTTTGTAGCAAGGATAGCTACATGCAGTCACGTATATTCCTAGTATATGACATTGCCATTTACTGCACCAAGACACACTCCCGTGATAATCTCTATTAACCTGCCCCCACCTGTGTGTTGTCACGTAGGGACACGCGACAAGAGATTCTAATCTAATCTCGTATTGCACTGTGTGACCAACCCCGTCCAAACCGCTCGACACGTACGTGACTAACTGTCCTCAAGATTTGTAAAATCTTTTGTCCTTCTGCTCTCTTATGACTACAAACCTTTTTGTTCTGTCCTACTGTCAACCAATGCAACTGACAAAACGTGATACTATTACCGCAAAAAAATGTTATGTTGAAAACATCCCACCGAGTTTACAATTCATCTCCCACAGTGACTACGTCGTTGTACCAATCCGTAATAAAGTATGTCAAACGTTAACGACTTAAATATTGCTGACTAGATTTAGCAACTGTGATAAATAAGATATACAAAAAAACGTTTATGTCAAGGAGTGAATTTCAATGATAGCAATAACGGTAGGTCTTACAATGTGATTTAGTCGACGGTCCACACACCAGGCTCAGTCATTGATATGCAGTAAGACTGAAACATTTTCTATTGTAATATTCGATTATTTTAACACAAAATAACTCGTAACTTATGAAACGATTATAGGTCGTCTTTACTTTTTTTTGTTTTGTCAGCGTTGCTATCAACAGAGGGGTATTGAAGTAAACATTGGGCTAGAGCTATAACTCATAACTTGTGAAAGGATTATAGGTCGTCTTGGCTTTCTAGCGGGTCCAGTAGTAAACAGAGGACGATAGGCGTAAACAGTGGGGCCAGAAGTAAACAGAGGGGGCTAGACGTAAAGAGTTGGGACCAGAAGTAAACAGAGGGGGCTAGACGTAAACAGTTAGAGCCAGAAGTAAACAGAGGGGGCTAGACGTAAACAGTTGGGACCAGAAGTAAACAGAGGGGGCTAGACGTAAACAGTTGGGACCAGAAGTAAACAGAGGGGGCTAGACGTAAACAGTTGGGAGCAGAAGTAAACAGAGGGGGCTAGACGTAAACAGTTGGGGCCAGAAGTAAACAGAGGGGGCTAGACTTAAAACATTAGGGCCAGAAGTAAACAAAGGATGCTAGACGTAAACAGGGTGGGCTAGACACAGAGGGAGCTAGATGTAAAAAGAGGGGGCTAGACATAAACACAGGGGACCAAAAGTAAAAGTAGGGTGTTCGACGTAAACAGTGGGGCTAGAAGTAAACAGTGGGAGTCAGAGGTATAACTTATAACCTTGGAAAGGAGTACATGTATGGGTCGTCTTGACTTACTAGTGGGGTCAGAAGCACACAGAGGATGGTAGGCGTAAACGGTTGGGTTAGAAGTAAACAAAGTGGGAGGACTTCAATGATAATGGTGGGGCTGTAAGGTTTGACAGTCAGTACTAATGTACCCTTAGTGTAAATAGAACAAAAATGATCACGCCTTAACGAATAAGTAAATTACTTTACTGTGTTAAACTTGCAGCTATCGAATGTTTTCAAGTACTTTCGAACAAGTGGGTTTTTGCCAACGAAACCATAAGCTTTGGCGATGAAGTCTATGAAAAACAGACTCTGGTTGTGGTGTGCAATTATAATAGGCCGCGCTCGCACAAAAATACATTTAGGGTAATTTATATATTTCGCTCTGTGGCGAGGAAACTATCGCTTGTGCTGTCAATCAGGATTTTTTGAAACAAATTTAATGTAGATCACCGACCCCTGAGAACAAGCATATATCGTATATGGAACAAGTTATTGGAACGCATATGTTTTCACAGTATCAACATGTTATCATTAACCATAGCCAAGAAGTTATGCATATCTAAATTTATCTTACTATCTGGATAAGGTGACCCCCAAGGACTAAAATAACTAGCAAATCTAAATGCAAAAAGAGCGAACTACTGAAGTAATTATAGAAACAACCATGGCAACAATATTCTTTTTTTGGTGCTGATAACTTTAGTCGAACGACGCTAACAAGGGTGGTGATTTTTAAGACTATAATCCTCAAGAAATCAAATAAGTATCAATAACCGAACAAAAACTGGTATAATCTCCGCTAACTGCAGCGACATCCTTGACCCTGTTCCTCATTGACTGTATCAGACGTTGAATTTGACGTTGAGATATTGCATTCCATTCTTGATTGAGCCTTATTACAATACCTTTAAAAAAATACCAGAGGATGTCTCTGTCGTAGTCTGCGACCAATAATGTCCCAAACATGATATGTGGTATTGAGATCTGGACTTACCGACGGCACGTATACGATGTGGAGTAGGATTGTCGTCCATGACGACTAGCCTTGTGTTCAGAGGATAGTCGGCGAAATGTGGCTAGGATGTCAGTGATGTTCCGTTTACTATTCAGATTTTGTCTGATAGTCGCAATGTCTAGTTTACAGACATGTGAGAGGCACCCAAGAACTTCAATGAATTCCCGCCAAACGGTACTTGCTCCAAGATGTTTCGTTGTGCATAGGCAGTGTTTCTGCGGCGCCAGACATGAATTCAGCTATCATCCTTGAACAAAAGATGTCGACTTTCGTGTTACCTTTCCATATTAACTCAAATTCCAGTGACTTTAAACTTTACTCCAAACTTGACTTACGTGAGGCTCGCATTTGATCGTGTATATCTAACATCAATGTATGAGGAGCAAGAAGGTTAAAAATAATCATACAAATTATTTATGGCTATACTTGAGCTAAAAATCATAGGTGTTTTCCATGTGTGTTTCTGTGCACTATGTATATTTTGTGCTAATACAATTCAAATATAAGAAGTATTTCCCTTATGATATTTACGACAAGGAAACACGATGAAAAACTATTATCATATACTACTAAAAACCTACTGGATACTTCATCTTCTGAGGTTATATTATTTGGGATCGAAGTTGTATGATTGCATAAGGATTTGGGAATGGTATTACAACGTGTTGCGAATTTCGTGCAAACGCCAATTTCGTGTAAGGCTTTTTCATGATGTGCACGTGTACATGTTCGGGGTGATGTTCGAAATTTACAGTGAAACTTGTGTTGCCTTGATAAAGGACGAGACTGGTTTTCGTTACTTGCGGCGTTACGTCATGAACGGCTACGTGCAGTTAGCATGTTGGTAGATGGAACAAGAGGGAGCATTGTGACATGAACTCCTAACGTTCAGTAATTAGACCACTACATTCACGATATAGACAGACAAATAACGTTGACGACAGACATCGATCCGGTCGACAACTTGCACACAAGACCGTTTCATCAAAATGTCTGCTACAATCGTTGGTAACGTTCCTCTTAAACTAGTTTAGAGTGAGTGGACAGACGATTTGTAATCGGCTACATAGATGGAACCTGCATGCCCGACGTCCACTTGTTATTCATCGATTGACGGACCGTTACATTAATGCAAGACGTCGTTGGGACCAACGGTCGTTGGGCAAAGGTTTACTTTGGACTTCCTTAAAGGTCACATAAACCCTAGGGGGTACAAATACATAAATCACTAACTGGCATCGTTATAAATGAAACCCCGTCATTAAAACTACTCATTTCGACCTTTAATTGACTTAAATCGACCTTTTTGACAACAGTGCACAATTCTCACCCGCGAACGAAATTTCAACCAATCAGAGCGGCGCGTCACTGTGACGTCATATGAGGAATAGCTTTGAGGGCCGATGCAGAATTCATCTACATTTTAGGGGTTAAATTATCTTGTTTACAGGCTTGTATAAATCTGAAATCGTGACAATTGTTGTGGAAAATGAAAGCTATATGTTCTCACAATCTACTGTCATTTAATTTTGTCTCCTGCTTTGCCTAGTTTCCGAGTTACAACTTGTTTTCATAGACGATTCTGTCAAAATCGATTGGTGTCGTTAGGCCCTATTTGTATAATGACTGATCCAAATTGATCCCATTTCTGTGGTTTTTTTACCTCGATATTTAATCATGTCATGTAAAAATCTGTTTGTATTCTCAAAACATTGTCGGCCCATAAGTTTCCACATGCAATACAGCAATTAATACTCCCTTGTTGTAACCGGTGTTAGGTGGTATAAACCTACACATGTTATTTGTCATCATTCACTTGATGGTCAGTTAATGAATTTATAACAGGTATACTTAGTGGTAACACACTTAGATTACCCGACAAAGGTTCCCATTTGGCATTTCTTGTGTCTGGAGTAAATATTCAACATTATAAGCATCGATCAAAGGATTAACCGATAACACGCTGATTGATTATTAATCTTACACAGCGGAATTGTCAAAAGGTAGTGTTTATGTATGTAGATTTACTAATCTATACTGAATACACTCTGTCGTGTCGGTGTCTGCGTAAAAACAACGTCCTTCTTTCAAAGGATTAACCGGCAATACATTGATTGATTGCCCATTATTGGCTATCTAAATTACTGTTTTTAAGGAAAAGCGGACATTATGCAATTAGCTGCCAGGTGTGCTATCTTGGGTGACCAATGAGACTATACACCAATACCTGAAAAGATTAATCACTTTTTCGTATATTAAACTGTTAAAAGACACATCATTTGGAACAGTTTTGTGGATATTGATGGATACATTCCTCGAACAAGGTAATGGCCTGATATTGTTCCTATAACTTTAATCTGTTTTAATTTTAATATTTGCATTTTGTTTTTATTCATTTGTCGTAGCATTCAACAGAATCATTGTTTTCGCCGTGAAGTGTAATGAGACAGACAACATGCACTAGGGGTGTGTGTGCGAATTATGATTCACATTGGCAAACTATAAAATGTCTAGATATTACGGTTCTGTTATAAATTCACTATAAGTATCAGCAGATCGTCTGCTTTTTATTTAGTTTCAAAATGCATACAAGTATGATAATAAACTAATTAGGATTATAAGACCAAATATAAAGACGCACATTGACTAGTATCTACATACTGGTGAGTGGACATTAACCATGTGAATGTAGCAAGACATTTATCGCGCAGTATTGTGACTTCGACCCCCACCTCGCTTCCGTGGAAGAAATCGTTATGTTATAAGTTGTGTCATGCAAAATCCGTTTGGTTATGATTCCAATACATATTTAACTACGAGTAGCAAGGAGTCTTGATTTTCTAACTTGATGAAAACAAACTATAATCTCATTAATTCTAACAGACTTTACGATTTTCAAAAATGGCGGCGCCCTGTCGGGAACATCCGCCAGTCTGACGATAAATGCTATTTAGGTTTGTTTTCACCGAGTTACAAAATCAAAACTACTTTCTACTGGTAGTAAAATATGTATTTTATTGATGGTCAATAGGATTTTGCATGACATAGTGTATAACATAACAATTTCTCTCCTGGCAGCGAGGTAGGTGTCAATATAATACTACTTACAATATTATTCTGTTACTTCGACCACAACCTCACTTCAGAGGAAGAAATCGTTATGTTACAAGTTGTGTCATGGAAAATCTTTATGGTCATCAATCATATACATATTTTACTACAACTAGTAAGTAGTTTTGATTCTTTAACTTCCGTGAAGCGATCTGAACACAAGTAAGATATGTTTCAGGCTTCCACAACGCTCGCTTCGCACTCACAAACATAACCCATTTAGCACGAACTGCAGGGTCCTGTGGAAATCTGTGCATGGTGACACCATCGCCCGACCCCTAGGAGCAATTGACGACAAAGCAACGATTCGGCATGTCGTCGTTGATGTCGAGAAATCATCAAAATGATGAGCGTGCTACACACTTTCTATACAACTAACTGAAAGTCGTTCCTCATATGACGTCACTGCAGTGCTCTGGCGACAGAGTTACGTAACCTGTCTGTGGTTTCGTTGGCGGGCGAGAGGGAAGCAGGCGACTTTTTGGCCAATTTGAATCACTCGGTATTGATTAACCACAAGTTTTTAAAGAATAAATTTGGTGTTCCGCATAAGACTAACCACAAATCTGTCATATGTAATGGTTAAAAGAGTAACAAAAAACAAAGTTTAGTGGTTCTTTAACAAGCGTAAGAAGTGTGTCGTAACCATAATGAACGTTGTCATGCCGTTAACGTAAGACAGAACGAGCGTTCTGATGTGGCTCAGTAATTGTAAGGGGTGGATTTCACTGTGACTGGCACTTTTACAAGTTATTCATGGACATGTCACTGGGCAGAACCACCGTGACAGCACCAGCGTGACAGCATCAGCGCGCCGACACGGGCGTCATTTTGGGTTTCAGAATGACAACATAAGAGCACACATAAGAACCTCCAGGAGAAGAACATAGCCACCTTACATTGACTTACAAAGCACTCTAAACGAACAGAAAAATATGGGTTTGAATGAACCAACTGGACATTTCACGTATGGTTAGGAATATGTCTCATGGTAAGGAATATGTCTCGCCGAACTGATGATAATACCTCTGAACGTTTGGTTCGATAATGCCACACTGCAACAACTACCATTGCCCACACTCGCAGTAGTTTATGTTTAAAGATCATCGAGAAAAATGTAACGACTTGTTCTTTTCCTCTCCTACACACATTGTCAAACCAGTCACTACAAGATTAGATTAAACATCAGGTACTGTTTACTCAGGAACACATTGTCACTCAGAGTCAGAAGTCTAATCAGGAAAGTTCAGCAACCCACCACATCTCATCGCTCAACACTGAATGGGCCAGACACACATGCCAGCAGCGCTTACCGCTTAAACGTTGCTGTTACTTCTATCGTCAAGACAATACACCTCCATTTTAAGATTTGTTTGTTTAGTGTTTAACGCCGCACTCTGCAATATTCCAGCTATATGTCGGCGGTCTGTACATAATCGAGTCTGAACCAGACAATCCACTGATTAACATCGATTAGTTGGAATACGATGACAGGTTTCCAGTCAGCAAGAATGACCACCCGATCCAGTTAGTCGCCTCTTACGATAAGCATGGGTCGCTGGTGACCAATTCTAACCCGGATCTTCACGGATAAGGTGCCACGCCCTGAAACCTGATTCCTGGCCTGTTTCCAAACCTTTGCCTTCGATCATTCATTGTCATCTTTTTCACGGAAGCCATACTTAAGGATTAGTTCCTCGAACAGAAACATTTACAATGTCGTAACGTTCTTTCCTTTGCGAAGCACAGGACGAGGGTTGTCAACAAGGCCAAAGGGTCGTCAATGTTATGAAACATGATTGTTATGAAACATGATTGTTATGAAACATGATTGTTTGTTTGTTTGCTGATGACCATGTCTAACTCGGGTCTTCGCAGGTCGGTTTCTTTTGGAAGTAAAGGACTTTTACTATGACGTTCGGCTGTGTTATCCAGTTTGTGGTCGAGTCGGCAGATGCTGTGCATGAGTGAGACGTGCGATCGATGACTTTCATGTACTTCGTTCTCATGAAGTCCTTCAGTACCTTTTTTTGCTATTTTTATTGGCGAGGAATGCTCCTTGTAAAGGATATTTGAGAAGATGAAACTATCCATGTTTCAAATCAATCAAAGTATAGTTAACCTATGTTTTCTTCTTCTGTGACCTTTACAACTGGTTACGTTGAACATCTGTTTGTGAATGTGTTCTTAAGGAGTCTTAGCCATGGTCGAGCCCAGAGAGTGTGCATACAATTTTCCTAATTCCACCATATCTTCTGGTGACTCTGTGGTGGTTCAGACGGGTGTTGGGATGGCTTGAAACATACATGGGGTTTGCTTGGGAGTAAGCTTGAGGGACATATACTGAGTCTCGTGGCTGTCGTACTGGGTCTCCTGAATTTATTGTGCGTGGTTCTGAAAGTGGGGTCTCACCTTAGGCAAGTGAGTTTGTTCAAAATTGCCTCTGCAGAAAATGGGTACCCGGTTGGATAAAGTCATGTGACTATAACCTTCTAGCGCCTCACAGGCAGCTTGGGTTATCCGGGATAATAAGAATCAGATTCTGATTAAGCGCCGCGAGTAATCACTTGGTGTTTTGAGACTGTGCGCTATAGAAGATGACTTATTATTATTATCATTATCACAGTCCCACGTGTGAGAGTCATTTCATCTCAGGCTTTGATTTCAATTTTGGAGATGTTGATTCCGCATTTAACTGCAAACATATTTTGGTTTAAAATCACATCCATTTATAATGCTAATCCTTAGTAATTTTACTGCCACCATCTTGATGACATCAATCCTACCACGAGTAAATATCAGCATTCGTGTATCAACTCAAAATGTATACTCAGAATTCAACTGATGAATGGACAACACCAGGCAGTAAACACTCCATACAAACAACACAGAAAGCTGTATGTGATGGAGCCTGCAAGAGCAATTTTGTACACTAGATTTAACAGAACACCGAAAACGTAAGTGGGTATCTTCACGCATGTCAACATATCCTGTCAACAGCCATTAAGTGCATGGATAAGACTATGTACTACTGAAACAGTAATACATAGTATTACTATTAAGGGAAATGAATATGAATCTCTTTATTATGAATAACACGACGTTTCGGGGTGTATGCTTGCTCCTTCCACCCGATGAAGGAGCAAGCATACACTCCGAAACGTCGTGTTATTCACAAAAAGGAACGTCGTCATATGAGCGAAATATTCTCAAGCACGACGTTAAACCCAATTTCACCTCACCTCACCTCACAAAAAGGAGTTGACATCCATTAATCTTGCTTTCCTTAAGCATTCCACTTCTTAATGCCCCTCAAAGATATAATATGAATCTCGAAGTCCATTTGTTACAGACGGATCTAAGGGCATTGGTTGTGTGACATGTGACAAGTGACATGTCCTTGGATGAGAAACATACATCTCCAAGGATGCTACACAACAGCTCATACATTATGATTGCCGAGGTCAAGGCTGTATTTGCAGCTTTGGTGTACAGTCAGTATCAGTCTAAATTACAAGTTTCTTATCTCTGTGTCATCAGGCACTGAACGACGTTTCTTCTAATCATCGGTTTTAATTTTTGTTTTTTCATCATCATTTCATTATTGTCATGCTATTGGGTTGGCTGTTAATTTTGGCGTAACGCAATGTCGAATACTGCAGCACAGAGTTAATCTGTGACAGTACGTGTTTTACCGTGGAGGGCAAGCAAACTTACTGTAACACTTTACATCAGATATTTAATGCAAAAGAAGTTGGACACACAAGTGAGGTGAGGTGAAATTGGGTTTTACGTCGTGCTTGAGAACATTTCGCTCATATGACGACGTGCATGCGTGTGTATGTGTATGTGCGGCTGCTTGTACTAGCCCAGACTGAAGCTGGTTTTATAGTGCTAGCCCACTGAGATACCATGCCGCAGTGAAGCATGAATACCCCACTCAGACACATTATACTGACTCCGAGCCGACCAGTCCTTGTTGTACCCATTCATGCCGAGCGCCAGGCAGGGACCAACAAGTACCATATTTTAACGTCTTTTGGTATGACGCGGTCGGGGATCGAACCCGCGACCTTCCGCTCTCCCGGGCGGACGCTCTAACCACTACACCACGGAGGTGGTCGGACACACAAGTAGATATTAACAACTTACATGCACGTAAACCAAGCATTAGTTGCACACTGATAATAACAGTACTCTATTTCTTCTTTGTATATATGACAGTGCAAACAGACTCTATGCATGGAATAACATAACACAGAGGTTTACTTGTTTCCGAACGTGGCAATTATCGAAGGAAGAAAGATGCATATTTTTATAAATGGTCGGCCTCAATATATAATTTCCACTGAAACATTTAAAACACGTATTTCACAGCAAATATAAAAAATGTCAAATTGAAAGCCCGCCATGTCACAAGCACGAACAGTTATTTGTTTGTTTTTATAGAAAGGACCAAATTCAGTTTACTCGATGAGGTCGTTAGGTGAAAAAAGCTTTCAGCCCGCAATGAAGAATTGCAACTGGCTGCCATATTGACCATCTTTCCGAATAAAATGTGCGGATGACTGCTGTTGGAAGCTGACAAACAGTCATTTAAATTGAGTAAGTGAGCAATATAAGACGGCGGGCTGTAAATAATCGAGTCTGGAACAGACAACCCAGTGAGCAATTAGAATACGATGACATGTGTCAACCAAGTCAGCGAGCCTGACCACCCGATCCCCTTAGTCGCCTCTTACAACAAGCATGGGCTGCTGAAGTCCAATTGTAACCTGGATCTTCACGGGTTTAGTCAGTTCAAAGAATTCTATGGTATGACTTAGCTAGATCCAACAAACAACGGCTTCTAGCTGTCTAGGTAAACTGTTAGGGTTCACGAAGGTCTTCGCTGGCTTACGTCTCTCAAAAAGATGATTCAGTGGATTTCATGATTTTCTGATGATCTCGGCGTGTGAGTGAATCAACACTTTGATTGACAGTCAAGATTTCGGAGGGATAGGTTGCAGATATACTTTTGAAGGGGAATATCCTGAGATGTTTATCCCTTGAGATAAAGCACCTTTATTTGATTGACGTGTAGACCTGTCCACTACAATGAATTTCTGATTTTTTTCAAACATGATCATGAGCTTTCAATTTACCAGCCGTTTATAAATTAAACTGGATTGTCCCATAAACTGATATCACTCACTCACCCACCCAAACATTCACTCAGACCCACCCACCCACCCACTCTCTCACTCACTCACTCACTCACTTGACCGATTTTGTTCTCTAGTTTGTCGGCACCGAAGAGTGAGTGATTGAGTGAGTTTAGTTTTACGCCGCACTCCGGCTATATGGCGGCGGTCTGGACCAGACAATCCAGTGATCAACAGCATGAGCAACACTCTACGCAATTGGGACACGACGGCCCCGTGGACAGCTGCCGTTTCACTAGGGTATATAGAGTAAAGATCCTGTATATACTCTCTGCCCATGACGGGAACATGCTCTTAATCGTGATGAGATAACAGTTGAAATGTCCATAAACTCACGTGATGATGTCAGTTCAACATAGTAGGACATAATGATTATATATTTGCTCCCATACAGTCTCATTGTGTCATGTATCAATAAGAATTGTTACTTTTGTGTCGAATATATGTTAACATGTCAACATAAATGTCTGGTATTATCTTCAAATTTTAACAAATCGTTTTGTTTCTTTATCTATATTCTAGATAATCTAGCTGGAATATTGTTGAGTGCGGCGTTAACCAACCAACAAATCAATGACCACAATCTAAATTCTTAACGGTTCCTCTATTCGTTCTTCCCAAGGAGGTGAGGTGAAATTGGGTTTAACGTCGTGCTTGAGAATATTTCGCTCATATGACGACGGGCATGCGTGTGTATGTGTATGTGCGGCTGCTTGTACTAGCCCAGACTGAAGCTGGTTTTATAGTGCTAGCCCACTGAGATACCATGCCGCAGTGAAGCATGAATACCCCACTCAGACACATTATACTGACCCCGAGACGACCAGTCCTTGTTGTACCCATTAATGCCGAGCGCCAGGCAGGGACCAACAAGTACCATATTTTAACGTCTTTTGGTATGACGCGGTCGGGGATCTAACCCGCAACCTTCCGCTCTCCGGGCGGACGCTCTAACCACTACACCACGCTAAAAAGAAGTGGCACATGTCATCGTATCCCGATTGTGTCTCTTCCAAAGGACGTTAAAACACATCAACTGCTGTTTGCATTTTGAATCACTGAATTGTATGCTTGGTATGTTAGTAATTCTTAGACTGATTTTTATTGGAAATTACATGGATTAAATGTTACATTACATGATATATTTCCTGATTTCATTTACCGTTGACAAAAGTGTCCAAACGTATTCATTTCATGACTTGCCTTTTCCAAAATCTTTATAGATTATCTGTTCCAAACGGTTAACAGGATATATGTGGTGTAGTAAGCTAAGGTGGACAATTGACCAGCCTTTGCATGTGTTTATGATGGGTGCCACAGTTGGGACAGGATAAGCGTATTGTTTCCAACTCCTGATTGACCCGTGAAGATCCGGGTTAGAATTGATCTTCAGTAACCCATGCTTGTCGTAAGACGCGACTAACGGGATCACTGGATTGTCTGGTCCAGACTCGATTATTTACAGACCGCCGCCATATAGCTGGAATATTGCTGAGTGTGGCGTAAAACTCACTCCCAACTCCTGATATCATTGCTATTAAATAGTCTTTCATAAACACATGCTCATGATAGAGTCGAAATTGAACATTCGAGATTTTAAGAGATTTCTTGTGGAAATGGTTTTCTTGCTTTTATTTACCATACTTACCGATCAGTAACAACGAACTGCCATTAAAGAGCACCACATCTGAGAAGTTTAACATTCTGTCTTTTGTATCATACAAGAAACACAACCATACTAGATTGAAAACTGATTTAACAGAAGGTCAGCTACGGAACATCTACTAATACTGTATTATCAAATGAAAGAGAATGCAAATTCAATTGTGGAATGCTCTGGAAACGACAGACATACCTTTCCCCTCAAAGGGGTTGAAGTATTGTAAACCTATTGTCCCCCTGAGAGGGTTCGTAAGTCCCATAACATTCAAAGTCAATTTAAATTTATCCAGCCTTTTTAATCGTAGAATTAATCGTCTTTTTAATGTATGGCTAAATGTGTCTAAACTGCTAACTGCTGAAGGGATGGTGTAAATCCAGCTAGGGTCCATGCAGGAAGCAAATGTACTGTAAGTCACCATGGTCCCTAGTATGGTGATCTACCTTCAGTTGTTGGCAATATATAGCCTGTTTTTACATTGTCTTGACATTTCTAGTTAAAATGTTTTAGATTCCTAGTTTTAAATGGATATCTGTGATACACCACTTGTTTTACTGTTCTTCGCCAACAGGTTTTAATTTCTAATTTTATTGATATATGATATGATCATTAATTGTTCTCGTCACGATATGGCTAAAATATTGCCGATGTGACGATAAATATTAACTCACTCACTCACATACCTTTTCATTTCTTATATGTCAATGAAAGTGTTTTGTTATGAAAAACTCTGTAATCAAATATACCTGCATGAAAATTATCACGTCAACAAATCTATAACTTAGCGACGTGTTTGATACTATGACAATAGCTAGGTCACGGATTACGAATAATGAACTGAATTTCTTCACACATCCAATGGTATTATCGAAATGCAATATATTCCTAACAAGAACGTAAAACATACAACGCATAAAAGCTCGATTATTTAATGTTTCAGACTGCTCATGAAGATCCGGGTTAGAATTGGTCTTCAGCAACTCATGCCTCCCGTAATAGTCGACTAAATGGATCGGGTGGTCAGGTTTGTTGACTTGGTTGCCTCGTGTCATCGTATCCCAACTGCTGAGATCGATGCTCATGGTGTCAGTCAGTGGACTGTATTGTACCGGCCGCCGTAATATAGCTGGGAATAGCAGAGCGGCGATAAACAACAAACAAATGTTTCATACCATTGACGGGGCGGTGGGGTAGCCTAGTGGTCAAAGCGTTCGCTTGTCACACCGAAGAGCTGGGTTCGATTACCGACATGGGTGCAATGTTTGAAGCCCATTTCTGGTGTCCCCCGCTGTGATATTGCTGGGATATTGCAAAAAGCGGCGTAAAACTAAACTCACTCACTCACTCATACCATTGACGACCCTCTGGCCACGTTGACAACGCTCAGCCTGCGATTCGGCAAGGGAAGGAAAGTTACGACATCTGTGGAAAAGTGGAAAAGAAGATGGATCGGAGGTAAATGTTTGAAAGAGACTGGGAATCAGGGAGGTAGCACCTTACCCGTGACGATCTAGGTTAGAATTGATCTTCAACAACCCATGCTTGTGGTAAGAGGCGACTAACGGGATTGGGTAGTCAGGCACGCTGACTGGGTTGACACAATGGCGTAGATCGATGTTCATGCTGTTGATCACTGGATTGACTGTTCCAGATTCAATTATTTACAGCCCGCCGCCATATAGCTGGAATATTGCGTTAAACAAAAAAATAATAAAGACAACTGCACGATAAGCGGAATAATTAAACAACACAACAAATAAAGACAACTGCCGGAATAACGATAAACAACAAACAAAGACAACTGTACAATAAGTCGGAATAATGCAGAGAGTGGGTAAACAACAAACAAAGACAACTGTACAATGAGCCGGAATAATGCAGAGAGCGGGTAAACAACAAACAAAGACAACTGTACAATAAGCCGGAATAATGCAGAGAGTGGGTAAACAACAAACAAAGACAACTGTACAATGAGCCGGAATAATGCAGAGAGCGGGTAAACAACAAACAAAGACAACTGTACAATGAGCCGGAATAATGCAGAGAGCGGGTAAACAACAAACAAAGACAACTGTACAATAAGCCGGAATAATGCAGAGAGCGGGTAAACAACAAACAAAGACAACTGTACAATGAGCCGGAATAATGCAGAGAGTGGGTAAACAACAAACAAAGACAACTGTACAATGAGCCGGAATAATGCAGAGAGCGGGTAAACAACAAACAAAGACAACTGTACAATAAGCCGGAATAATGCAGAGAGCGGGTAAACAACAAACAAAGACAACTGTACAATGAGCCGGAATAATGCAGAGAGCGGGTAAACAACAAACAAAGACAACTGTACAATGAGCCGGAATAATGCAGAGAGCGGGTAAACAACAAACAAAGACAACTGTACAATAAGCCGGAATAATGCAGAGAGTGGGTAAACAACAAACAAAGACAACTGTACAATGAGCCGGAATAATGCAGAGAGCGGGTAAACAACAAACAAAGACAACTGTACAATGAGCCGGAATAATGCAGAGTGGGTAAACAACAAACAAAGACAACTGTACAATGAGCCGGATTAATGCAGAGAGCGGGTAAACAACAAACAAAGACAACTGTACAATGAGCCGGAATAATGCAGAGAGTGGGTAAACAACAAACAAAGACAACTGTACAATGAGCCGGAATAATGCAGAGAGCGGGTAAACAACAAACAAAGACAACTGTACAATGAGCCGGAATAATGCAGAGAGCGGGTAAACAACAAACAAAGACAACTGTACAATGAGCCGGAATAATGCAGAGAGCGGGTAAACAACAAACAAAGACAACTGTACAATGAGCCGGAATAATGCAGAGAGCGGGTAAACAACAAACAAAGACAACTGTACAATGAGCCGGAATAATGCAGAGAGCGGGTAAACAACAAACAAAGACAACTGTACAATAAGCCGGAATAATGCAGAGAGCGGGTAAACAACAAACAAAGACAACTGTACAATAAGCCGGAATAATGCAGAGAGCGGGTAAACAACAAACAAAGACAACTGTACAATAAGCCGGAATAATGCAGAGAGCGGGTAAACAACAAACAAAGACAACTGTACAATGAGCCGGAATAATGCAGAGAGTGGGTAAACAACAAACAAAGACAACTGTACAATGAGCCGGAATAATGCAGAGAGCGGGTAAACAACAAACAAAGACAACTGTACAATGAGCCGGATTAATGCAGAGAGCGGGGAAACAACAAACAAACAAAACAAACGGCAGGACATAAGACATCTTTACAAACGTGACGCGGCGCCAAAACCAACACAAAATTGGTAACATGTATCTGTACATTAATTTACAAGACCCCGACTGACCTTCCCGGTGTCCTCTATAACAAGTAGTGCTAACGTTTTTCACAGTGTCGCTAAGTTAACTCCGTCTTTGCTGCGTGTGGGCGAATCTTGTATATCATTGTTGGGGAAATAATCTGTTTGAAACTCTTTAAATTGAATCACAGTAAAAGAAGATATTAATCAACTCCGTCTGTGTTCGACACAGACATCACTTAAGGGCAGAGGTTTGTCGTAAACGAAGATCGGGCACGGCAGAACGACATATGTACACTGGTAGATGGGAAAAAGTCGCGATCACATTTGCAAATGTATGCGTTTCAGGTAACACTAAGACAATTCTTTGTTAACAAACAAAAACATTTTCTAAGTATTGTTCGTTCCACCTCACAACAATCCAGACAATACACTCATAAATTCTTCGATGTCATAAAACAAAGAATTTGAGAGCGCTCGATTCTGTAATACGAAGACAGTGATTCTGTCATATCATATATTTATATAATATACTATATTACTGTGGTAATATATAGGAATATAAAGATAGGATTGTTGTACTTATTTTGAGCAGTAAACTATGAAAGCGCACTGTTAATGGCCAAATAATGGTCACAAAAAGGATATATAGTAAATAGAAAAAATACATTTTCATGGATCTTCACGAAGTAGATTTATAAACATGTAATTTTTAAGACTGCGAAACTTTCTTTTTCAAAATGAATGAACTGGACACGCTATTTGGAAATATATTTATTACTTTGGTTTACTATTATTAATACAAAGTCCTCTGTAATCGTGACCAGTCTCACATCAGGTTAAACGGATCTGGTTAGAGCTCCTACCACTCCTGTAACACTTTTGTAACACATGACTTACCTTCAGTGTGACCCTGACTCGTATCGTAACCTGATGGTATTGTCCATGCGTATGTGGTTCGGTTGTTTTTTTAGACTGCACTCAGCAATATTCCAGCTGTATAACGGTTGTTTGTAAATAATCTAGTCTGGACCAGACAATCTTGTGATCAACAGCATGAGCATCGATCCACGCAATTTGGATACGATGACATGTGTCAACAAAGTCAGCGAGCCTGACCACCCGATCCCGTTATTCACCACTTACGACAAGCATGGCTTCAAGACCGTAAGAGGGCTATTGGTCATGTGTTACATTGCTTGATATTCCAGAAATATAGCTGGCTGCATCAAAAGGTAATAAACTAAACGAACTAAAACATTATTCGCTCTCGTCTATAGTCTTATGTATTGTTTTGTCTTCCCACTGCACCATTTATGCGCTGATGTAATTTCCGAATGTGGACTGGATATCTGGGCTGATAGACTGCCTTGTAATGAAAGCACAAGAACAACGATCCGGGTTCGAATCCACACATTGGTATAATGTGAGAGGCACATTCTGCCGAAAGCTTAAAAGCATACTCTCTCACTCACTCTCTGTAATTGTAGAATCATACCTGAATATACTTTAAATATACTCAACTTCAGTAAGTTAACTTAAAGTTCATCAGCTAAATATTTTTATTTCCAGTCCGTAGGTACGACACATTAATATGGTAACATCAAGCAAAAATGACATGTTTACCTTGTACACTACACCGTTGCCGTCTTGATACCTCCATCCCGTGATCACCAGGATTAGGATGTCCTCAACACCTATTGCTGGTCCTACAGGCTGCGAACCCTTCGGATAAGAATATCAGTTCACTTGGCAACCTAGGCCAATCGCAGGAGGTGACTTAATTATTGGGATTGTCCTGCTTGTCAACTTGTCGATGATGTTTCAGCTACCCGACGGCGTGAATCATTACTCGTTATGTCAATCACTGAATTGCATGGTCCACTATGTAGTATTTTCAACTCTGGTCTATTGCATCGAAAAACAATAGGTACATAGACAACAATGTTCTGTATCGGAAACTTGTGTTCTTCCCACACATAAAAGCAGCGTTAAACGACTTTCAAAACGACTTTGGGCAGTGCAGTTTTACTCCTATTTATTAGGGATGGCTAAAATGATCGATATTCGGAAATATCGTCGATAAGCATTGATTATCAATATGAACATTGTGTCATCAATAATATCGTATATCAACTTTTGTGACAGGAAAGGCTTATAATTTCCTCACACAATATACAAATTTAGTACTTATGTCTGCTTCTACATTTTGTTCAGGACGCTGTTTGTTAATGACCCATGCAAAAACATGACACCACTCACCAGTGATGTGAAATCTATTCATTCCTTTCAGACATTTGGGGCATTTTTGCTCAGAGTTACGTCTCCGATATTTATCGATTTTTAGTCCACGATTATCGATCTCTATGAACTATATCGATAGCCAGCCCTACTATTTATAGGCGTGGCGTTGTTGGAGCACGATGCATTCATGACCTTTGACGTTCACACATGCCTTACACGTTAAGCTCCCTGGATTAAGAGACGTGTCCGCGCTCCCATTGAGGGTCATCTGTACACGGGAATGATTAAACGCTACACTAGAATTATGGGACTGCCCAAACACAGCACCAATGAAACTCTGCCGAAACTTCTGACCCGTGATGAAGTACAGGTAAAAATTGACAGCATGGGTGGCATCACATAAGAAAAAAGTCAACTGGTCAAGCAAAAGTTTTCTGGCGTAATTAAGAGACAATCGTCCAGGTGTCCACGAAGAATGGATCAAGATGAAGATGGTTCTTGGTAATGTCAGAATCAGAAACACCACCGCAACAGTCAAAAGCATGACGGTGATTTGTCTTTCGTATCGATTCAGATGAACTCTCCTCTCACGTTCAGTCTCAGAATACAGCCGACTTCTCCTCTGTCGAGATTTCCTAACTCGCAATGTGATTAATAGGTTACAAACAATGAGAATAACTGATGGGATGAAGGAATAGAGCGAGGCGTTGATCCAGTACCATATCCGTTTATAAAAGAAACTGTACTTCTCCGCGATTCCACACTGCATCCCATCATGCGACAGCGTGGTCCAGAACGCGTGGGAGTATATCCCTGTAATTACCACACCGAGAATGATCATACTTAACCGAGCACGATTCAGGTTCCAGATAACAGTCACTCTTAATGGAATTGTTACTGCCATGAACCGTTCAATTGCCATAAACACAAGTATCCAATTTGAGTAAGTCACGAGGCAAAGATAAAGAAAGTTCATTATTCTACAACCGGTGCTTCCAATTGCTACTTCATGGTACGTTAGCTGATGATAAAGAAGCTTCTGAAGTATTGCCAGATTGTCAATGATAGCCAGGAGAGCCACATAAAATTTCGATGTCGTCATTGGTTTCATTCTGCTCAGGGTGACAGTGCTGGCAATGTTCCCAGGGAACCCCAATCCAAAGATGATCCACAGATAATAGTTGTTTATATAGACACCCGCTGCATATAACCTCTCGTATTCATCTGCATCTTCTTCGTTAAAGTCATACCTGTCTAACAGATCAGATATATTATAAGGGAAGAATGTCCAGTTGGGTGTCTCCATATCGTAAAGCAGATCCATCACGCCTGAAGGTGACGTTAATGAAAGGTTTCAAATTGGGATGCAAGAGATCCGGAAGGTTGAAATACATACATTATAACATTAACATTGGAAATCTGTAAAGGATGCTCCTACGAAACACACCCATATAGAGATAGTGACATGCTAACATCACGCAATCCCTCTTTCATAGTCTAGTCTGTTTAACAGTGTCTGCTTCAAAACATACTTTTGGACACATCAGTCGAAATATTAGAGATGGATCTTTGTTACACCCATAATGTTGCCATCGTGCTTACTGTAACAAGTTGTGATGCCAGTTTGGATATTTCTATATTCCGTTTAAGCACAAGAACAGATCCTTGTTTTGATGTCCACATTAAAATTGTAGTGCCACCATATTGATGTTCTTCACCAGTAACAGTAATACAGCATCATGCTGCCAATTGTAACTTGAACCTTATAATTGTCTAAAATCGTTGTACGCTCTGCTATTCCAAACAGGTATTTGGTGCCACGATAGCAAAACAAAGTCAAGATGTCCACTGTCTCAGTCGTCTTGACGCCGGATTCGATTACGTCCGCGTCCGGTATCGACAATGTTCTTCCCGTTTCATCCTGTGTAACCAATCGAAGCAGGAAGAGACACACGAGACCACTGTAACCACCGTGCTGATGAGATGTCACAGTCTGGAAATGTAAACGGGAACAATTAGCATCGCTTGTTGCATATTTATGGCAATAATAACATAAAAATTCCACACTTTATGAAGCGACGCTTACAGGTTCCTCTACTGCCATACAATCAAACACGATACAATTTGGGCACATAAGCTTTTAAGGTACCTGATGAAACAAGGAAGACTGACAAGCTGGTAGCCAGCTTCACGTACTTCTTGGACCCTCTAATAAGTAGGGCTGCGCAATATAACCGGTTTACCGGTATTTACCGGTTCAGACATGAAAACGATACGTATTGCGATACGCTGATCGAAAACCGGTATTTTGACTTGCATTCGGAAAACTTCGTAACACTCGGAAATCTTCGGATATATCTTTTTTTCATTTGTGCCAAATATTATTCAAAGTTTTATTTTTAATCATGAATAAAAGTTGTTATTAAAGCTTAATCAAGCGTAGTGATTTTGCTGTGTATTTGCTCTATAAATCAAGCATTTCCTCGATTATAAGTAGTTTTTTTTGTAAAAATACTTCACGCAATATATTGCAATACATATCGCAATACATGCTTTCACATCGCAATATATCGCAAGATGAAACTTCTCTGCAATATCCACCACTACTAATAAGCGCCATTTTTGTGAAAGCCGCAGTGGCTTAGTGGGTTAGATCGCTGAGTTATTGTGTTAAAGATTAGGTGTCTGACCCCGAGAGTGTGGGTTCGAATCACGGATGGGACTCAACCTAATAAATGTACTATCTGTAATTAAATGATACAGGATAATCCCGAAAATAGCGTTTGTTACACTCAAGTGATTGACAAACCAGAACATCCAGTTATTAGTTTTGAAGTATGAATACTGTGTAGAAGTTCATAGATTCCGCTTCAGGACACCCTATAGCAAGCTCTGGTGCCTACAGACGAAGCATTAAACCTACGTGCATCACTTGCCCTAACGACTGTTCCCTTAGAGCGACAAATCGCCCAAGGCAACGTCGGATTGCTATTTGAACGTTACTAACGTAGGACTAAATAAAATAAATGACGTTAGGAAATAGATGAGAATTGGTTTTCAGGATGTCAATAAGATACATTGATGATCAGATGGACCTTCTCTGACATGTCATCGTATAGCAATAGTTTAGATTAATGCTCATGAAATCAAATACTGGATTGTCAGAGACGATTATTTACAGACCGCCACCATATGGCTTAAACAAATGCCAAACTATAGGGAATAAAGGATAATCACTTATCAGTACGTGCTACTTCGACATTCTGCGCGAGTCGAAGACAACAAACTGGAATCTATTGCTTCACGCCGATTATTGGAATCGGGATGTTGCTGTCGTCTCCGTGGAATACGAGTCGCCAATAGTTCATTTTCGAAACCTAATATGTAACCAGCTGCGATAATTGTATATTGCACACGCTGATGATCCATTCCGGTGTACAAGACGTTTCTAATCAGATGAGTCACGGTCAACAGCGAGTCAGACTACAAGTACTCTATCACAACACGCTCGTTTACTGTTTGTTAAGACCATTCCTGATATATCAGGAAAGTTGTGAAATACTTGTGTTTAAGTTCAAAACGGAAAGGGGTATTATTTTAATACACTTTGAATTATTAGCTCAGTGACTCACAAATGTCAAATTACAATGAATATTTTTTAATAAGCCCTCAATAGATAATAAACAACAATAATAAAAGGCAAATGTACGAACCAGAATTCAACAAAAACATGTTTTCGGGGTCGTTATAAAATAATGATGACACCAGGTGAGCGTACCCAGGCCCCTGGCGGTACTTGTTACAAACCCACCCAAAGGCAAGTCAATTATTCACCGGATGGTAGATATGGTTCAGTACAAAACAGGGAATTAAATAAACAGATTTGATGGGTTGCCATTGCGAAACATTGCTCTATCAATAAGACATGTTTGAAACATGATATTCTGTTCCAGACGTACACTAGAAAATAGTAATTTCTTTTCTGCCATCATCGACAAATACACATCAGATTTTAAATATTATGGATATCCTGGAATAAATGCGTAAAAAATATAAAATGGCGCGGCATTCCCTATTTCATGTTTTCAAGTCCTCGGGTCTCATATTTACCACCTAATTATTTGAACGTTTTCAATTTTGAGAGTAGTTTCAAATTCAAAGAAGGAAGTGGACCAGAAGGCCTTTCGTCAGCCATTCAGAATGCTTCCTGGTTCAAAACCAGGTTATGGCTCCACCGGGTTGAGAGATGTCTTGACGAAGTGACTTGAAACACTGCAATTCTATGTACCATTAAGGTGTGATGCTTCAATTGTCCTTACATGCCACCAAACGATTGTCAGTTCGATGTGATCCAACTCTTGACTGTGTCTGAGGACCTGTAACCCCAAACGTCATCTCCTATTCCACATATCGAAATGAGAACAAAATTGACCTTTTCTGCTGCCTCGTTTGGGACCCTATCACTGCTTTATTGAGGTAGATTCGACTTCAACCAAACATCAAAGATATAAAGCAACACTAGTATCAACACGAGTTACCACTTACGATGCTAATACGTTTACAGTTAGATCCATAGACGGTGCCGCATTCGTTGGCACGATTGGTGCTGAAATCAGTCCATCATGCTGATCACCAGTTAGGAGCTCTATTTTGACTGCTGAGTCAATATATATAATTCGATTTCAGACTCTCCATCATGCTTTCCGGCAATTTAATAATCATTCACGCAAATAAAATATTGCGTTATATCATAAAACTTTGTGGTAAACTTGCTGCAAACAAATACATTGTACATCATCTTTTATTGGTTACCCAGCCAAGTTGGAATCGTTGGTAAGACCATGTCTGATGTTCCAGCAAAAACAGGGCTTAATACATGTGTGACATAACATAGCATGACAAGTACCGGTTATTAGCTACATGTAAATCTACTCAGGGGCCGGATTCACTAAACTTCTTAGAATATTCTTAAGCCTTAAGAATTCTTAAGTCTACTAAGAATTCTTAGTTTCCATATCAACCTATCAAAAACTAAGATTTTTGCTTAAGCAATATTCATCAATACTCTTAGTTAGTTAACTTAAGAATCCTCCATAGGTTACTTAAGCACTAAGAATTTTCTTAAAGTAAACAAAGATGGCCGCCAATGCATTCATCGATACAACACCATTTTAGAAAAATACACAGAAACAGAGTTGATACGAAGATTTAGATTATCAAAAGATGGTATACAATTTGTAGTAAGTCTCATTTCCAATGAAATTTCACCTCTCACTCGAAGAAGTCATCCTTTATCAGCTACTGACAAAGTTCTACTGACGCTGCGTTACTTTGCCACGGGCAAAATGCAGCAGTGAAATGCGGACCACATTGGTGTTTCACAGTCTTCAGTGAGTAGGGCCATTAACCAAACAATAACTGCACTGTCTACCCCTGCCGTTGTTCGACAGTTCGTTTCGTTTCATACCAGTCCGACTGAAATCCGACGAAACCAACTTGGTTTCTATGGCATCGCTTATTTTCCCAGTAAGGTGGTCAAACTTTGGTTGCTAGTGGTTTACAGCCTGGTTTTAATTGGTAACAATGAAGCTATTGAATCTACTGTCTTCTTATTTTAATTATGGTCAGGTTGATTTTATTTTAAAACTGTGATATACCCACCAATTTTACTGTCCTTTGTCGACAGATATTTTAAAATGATTACCTTGTTTTCATTGCTATATGGCTGTAATATGGCCTACGTGAAGTAAACTTTTAACTCACTCACTCACTCTACTCCGGTTGTGGGTCCTGATTTAAAGACGTCATTCCACGACGATGTCAATTCTTTGCTTACCTCATGGCTTATCACTTACTTAACGGGAACAATCTCCAGAAATTTAACCCTTGCGACGAGAGAATCACAAGCAGGCATGTTTACTGATCGGGCTTAGCACTAACTGAACGGGTAAAATCTCCATTGTTTAACCCTTGCGACGAGAGAATCACAAGCAGGCATGTTCACACTTCTGTGTTGAATACGCGATAAAGATTTCAACCTGCACATATGAAACTATAAAACAAGTCTTATTTGATTGTGTTCATGTAAAATGTCTGAGGCATTAAACATCGCCTGTTGGAATGGATCGAATGTGAAACAGACATCTGTCTAAAACCAAATCTAACACATCTTTTGTTTAGTTACAAAGAGAAGAGAAATGATGTGCTAAATTTAATTTTCATTGTTACCAAAATTTACATATATAACTGCAAATGCCGAAAACAAAAGCCGCATATACATGGCCTAAAGTCAATCTAGAAAGATACATACAATGTTGGTAAACAGTTGCTCTACACCGAATGCAGATATGGACAAATTCATCTCATTCTGGTCCTCATGCCACAGACTCTTCACATAATTTGTTTGCATAATTTACTTAGGTATATATTGTGTTTTGTATATTTGAATGAAAATGCATACCATGTATACGCAAAATAACTTTTGTACAGTATATGTACTATATATATATATATATATATATATATATATATATAACATCTGTCTAAAACCAAATCTAAAACACATCTTTTTAGTTACAAAGAGAAGAGAAATGATGTAAAATAACTTTGGACATTTTGTGCGTATATATATATATATATATATATATATATATATATGTGTGTGTGTGTGTGTGTGTGTGTGTGTGTGTGTGTGTGTGTATGTGAAGGTATATTTTTTGAGATATGTATGGTACCCACAAAAGAGAAATGTAGTGATTAAGGAAAAAGAAAAACATTTCAACCTAAATTAATTAGGGATTAATTTTAGATATTCTTATTAGTTCAATATATATTTTAAAACAAATGCGGAGGAGAAATGCTTTGATATTATTATTTTAAATCTTCAGTGACTAACAAGGTGGTATAGATCCAGCTTGGGTACCAAGAAGGTAGTAGAGGTATTATAAGTTGTAATGGCGCCTTATGTTGTTGGCCACATCATTTCACTGCCTCATATTTTATCTTTAAAAAACTGTGATCGTCTGTATGTAATAACTGTCCTTTGTCAGCAGTGAAGATCAGGGTTAGAATTCGTCTTCAGCAACCCACACTTGTCGACTAACGGTATCGGCTTGCCGATTTGGTTGACACATGTCACCGTATCAAATTGCGTAGATCGGTGCTCATGATGTTGATCACTGGAATGTCTGGTTATTTACAGACCGCCGCCATATAGCTGGAACACTTCCCAGTGCGGGGTTGAACAACAAACAAACATAGTGTATATAGTCAAAAGGAATAATGTAATACAACTGAAGCACTGCTATTGTGAAGTTCAGTTTCAGTGGATGCACCATCTTTGTGAAAAATAATAATGCGTTTTGTACCAAGCCAACATACCAACTGTAACTGTTTGTTGAAGAACAAATCGGAAACAAGATTGCGGCATGGAAATGGTGTTAACACAATTCTGACCTGTTTCCTGTGTGGGCAGACGGTGAGAATGTAATCTACATTTTCCTATTTACTTGTGGACATTAAGGTATTGGTGATTTCGTCCCGGGGACGTCTGTTTTTCAATACGTATCATCTACTGATAATGAGCTTAGTGTTGTCCGCATGAACGAAGACGTGTTGGAAGCAATGGCGCTCTCGGCATGCAGTGTTGATTTACGAAAGTCTTGAAAATACTGCTGAGGGATTCGGACGACGCATTTAGATATATTACCAGCCTAGTCGTGATTGAAAACCTGATGTACTCCTTTCACTCCCATGTGACGAGTTTCTGTAATTCCGGAGATAAGGAAACAGGAAATCACGGAAACCAAGACCGGAGCCATTAGCACACACGTTATGCAAAACTAACCTTCCTCGAGAAAATCTGCAGGATATGTGTCTGGAAGCGCCAGCTATAGAGGAGACTTTATAGTCAGTCCGGTTTTGTTCGATCAGAGATATCAACAGTAGCTAGAGTTGACCATCAAGATGAGTGACGCTTTTCATTAGAGGTTAATACACCTTATTCCTGTTGATGACTGGCACATTATCGCAACACCCACGCAGGCCATTGACGTTTAACACTAATATGAAAAAGGTGTTGTTTTTTAAACGAGTAAAGGTGACATGCTGATTTTACGAAATAAGTGACAAGACAAGACAATCGTTTATTGTATTTTAGGCCACCAGCCCTTAGACAAGCGAGTTACATGCATTAAGACATGGTCAATTGTAAGTGGTCATACGACGAATAAATGCATATTTAACATAGAGAGCTAGATTACGTAGGGTGGAGTGAGTGAGTGAGTTTAGTTTTACGCCGCACTCAGCAATATTTCAGCTATATGGCGGCGGTCTGTAAATAATCGAGTCTGGATCGGACAATCCAGTGATCAACAGCATGAGCATCGATCTGCGCAATTGGGAACCGATGTCATGTGTCAACCACGTTGTCAGCCTGACCACCCGATCCCGTTAGTCGCCTCTTACGACAAGCATGGGTTACTGAAGATCAATATTCTAACCCGGACCTTCACGGGTACGTGGGGTGGATTCATTATTAGTTGTTAATAAACTGGTAAAAGCTATCAGTAGTGGTTCCGACAGATAACGTTCTGGGATATACTTGTAACGTAAATCTGCATCAAATGGACAGTCAAGGGTAAAATGTACTTCATCTTCTACTGAAGAATTACATAACGGACAAGATCTTTCAGATTTTGGGATTGACAGTTTTCTGCCTCTATTTACCATTAAGTCCAACAAACCTATCCTATATTTGACAAAGTTTAGATAAATACAGTTCAGGTTGTAATAGAGTTTTAAATGTTCTATATAATTCGTAACGAGAACTACTTTATAGAGTGAAATGCCATTCCTGATAAAACATATATTTACCGCTCGATCACGAAATTCTTTTAAAAGCATAAAGACTGCGCAAGGATGACACGCAAATTCGTGAAACGAAACTAGTGTCAGTATATTATATATATAAGCAAGTGATTACTGCAGGTGCCAAAGCAATACATATATGAAAGATGAGTCCGGCTATTTCCTGTTGTAAAACACTTTATCTGCACAAGATGTTTCAATGTGTCGAACGGCGAAAGATCCTGTGCAGATAAAGGAGTTTTTGACAAGAAAAAATATCTGGACTCATTTTTGTATAAATATAAATCATGCACACAAAGACTGAATAGTGTCTCTGTGTGTGTGCGTGCGTGCGTGTGTATGTGCGCGCGTGTGTGTAATATGAATTCTTAAACGTGTTTCGTGAAATACAGCCAAACGCCGCTGTGTCGAAGCTGAAGGGACTCCATGAATACTTCGAGTTATACAAGGTTCGACATAACTACAAAATATATAAATAGGGAAATAATACGAAGGGCAGTTTTACTTGGAAACAACGTTATGTTCGTCACAACGGTGTTTTGACTGTAATCATAACATGCGGGTGTAATAATTTCTTTATAATCATTATTTCGAAATCCTTTTGAGACTACTTAAAAATATGCACTTATCACGAATGCCGTATTAAAAAAAATCACAATTTTCAAATGACGTCAACAATATTCATCTATGACGTCATTCTATGGACATTGTGACGTCGTTCCGACAAATGTATTACAATGAGACTCGAATGAAGTCAGTGATGCTGTCCGGATGATGTAAACAATACACAGGAGTGCGTGAGATGATTTATTACCAACGAGGTCAACGTATTGGTAGTTGCATACTAATCTCGTACGTCACACGAGTGTCGTATCGCGTTGACCAGTGTTGTAACGACTTGACCTGAGATTCTAACGATTTGATTGGATAACCTATGACCTCTCAGTTAGGTCACATTCGGACGTAACTATTTTTTCATTCATAACAAACACGTGAATTCATTCAGTCTACAACTTAAATGCATTGTGGGAATGTAAACATTGCGAACGTTGCCGTGTCGCTGATTAATTGTGAGTCGAACTGAGACATTATATCTATCGAAAAACATAAACGCAATGTTTCCACCAGTGATGTTAGCCGAATGAAGCAACTGGAAACCAAGAAAAGAGGTGCTACGGAGTAGTTTACTGTAGGAGGCTGTACGAGGCGATGACAACTGACATGCATCGTGACGTCTGTTACCAAGGCAGTGACGTCATTATAGTGTGACGTCATGTAAATATTGCACTACAGTACAAAACTCTTCCGCAACCTCTTTATGAAACCGGTTTCAGTTTGAAACCAAAAACATAACAAAAATAGGCTAATTTGTCAATTTAATGCATGTAAGATGTGGGTAATAAATAAAATACCACACTCGGTCTCATTACATACGAATTATACGAATCTCGTGACCTTCCTATGTTATCTGACCTCGCTTTCGCTGGGTCATTTCTTACGAACTCGGATATTTCTGATCGTATGGGTAATAAATAGAATAACGGTCAGACGATATTGTTTTTGTCTCTGGTACATGTTATGAACCATCTACCACTCTACCTGTCAACATCTGTCTGGAAATATAGCTGCGCCTGCAAGGGCTAAGATCAACGGCGAACAATAACACGGGCCAACTGGAGATATCATGGTGAAATGTATCTTATCCGCGTGTCTCGATAATTAGACACTGTCTGCTGTCGGACATTCATCCCTGAGTCTGACATTTACTAAGCCACCTTTGGCAGTTGATCGGGAAACAATAACGGTCTTTTTGGCTGCTTGAAATAAGCACCCAGAGCAGTGAGAGTGAGTGAGTGAGTGAGTGAGTGAGTGAGTGAGTGAGTGAGTGAGTGAGTGAGTGAGTGAGTGAGTGAGTGAGTGAGTGAGTGAGTGAGTGAGTGAGTGAGTGAGTGAGTGAGTGAGTGAGGGGGGGGGATGTGCAGTAATTGCAAAAGAAACTAAAAACAACGTTCACTGCCAACATCGTGTTCACCGCCTGATCTTGATTCACACGTGAAGATCCGGGTTAGAACTGGTCTTCAGCAACCCATGCTTGTCGTAGGAAGCGACTAACGGGATCGGGGTGTTAGGCTGGTTGACACATGTAATCGTTTCCTAATTACGTAGATCGATGCTCATGCTGTTGATCACTTGATTATCTGGTCCAAACTCGATTAGTCACAAACCGCGTTGATGTAGTTGGAATATTGCTGAGTGCGAGTAAAACAATAAACAAACAAAGAAAATACTTTAACACTGGCCTTTAACACATACATTCTCAAAGGGCATTATTCACTCTCTCTAGCAATTAAATATAATATTTTGAGAATACAAAATTATTCCCCGATACGGATTCCATTGGGAGTATAAGATCAAGTAGCTTGAAATTTACAGGAATGGATCACCATGTGTTCACAAAAGGGTAAGTATGTCATTAGCCTCTACATGGCGTGCAGTTAAGAGAAATCCATCCGTTCAAAGCATTCGGAAGTGTTGGCATTTTGTCTAGCTGTGTGTAAGACAAATGCAGAATATTACCTACATTTTTCAGTGCAGACTGATGATTTTTTCACTAGTGCGAAAATATAATCATTCTTGAGAACATCCAATCAATATTTGCATCAATGTTAAAGCTATCGCGAACACCTGGTGTCATCACTGATTATCAGCGATCAGTCCATCGTCTGAAATTATAATGTTTTACAGAAATAAATCGGTTCCTAAATTATAATGTAAAAAATAATGAAAAGGAGCCCGAGACATTCTTCGTTTTCATGAAAGAAACTGTAGTAATCTAGACTTGCTACATATTCTGGAATTGCATTGGCTTTTTTGAAAATGTTTGTTTCAGGGTTCAGACTAAATGTATATTCACCGCTCTTTTGCGTTTTACGCTCGCTCGAATCTGAAGTTAAAGATTTCCATGAACTTCATGTTTGGTGGTCCTTTAAAACACAACTCAACAACTGTCAACTGTTCCTGTACAATTTAGAGACATCTACTCACACATAGTCTGAAGCTCACATTACCGTTCTCGGCGCTCCTCTCCTTATATCTTCCTGGCAAGTCCACAAAATGAGATATTACCGAGTTTCATTTGACTTCGTCTCAGGCACGATAATTAAATTTAAAGTCACTGATGGCTGGTTAAACTTATAAGTCGAGTAAAGTTCGCATCTTGTCAGTATTCGTAGTGTCCCTGAAGCCTTTGAGCAAGTCCTGGTGTTGGCTTCTTATTTCAAGTTTCCTCCCCTATAACTGGATCACTTAACTAGTTGACAGGATGAAAATTACAGTGATACTTGCGAGGACGTTCTATAAGTGCGAGAAGGACTATGACCAAATACAAAATTTAAAAATGAGTGTTTTACAAATGGAATTTGTCTCGCAAAATGCTCACGAAAAAAAAAAAGTCAGAGAAACGTTTCCCTAACATTAAAAAATAAATTTAAAAATGTAATATGTAAAAGATATGAAATCCGAATTCCTTAAGTCTCAGATTACGTGATGGTTTTACTATGTGCTAGTGTGATGCTGAAGGAAAGGCCAAAGACTGCATTATTTGGCGTTTACAATATTGGTCCGAATTTTACACATCCTTTAAGACAACGTCAACATCCCTGAAGCCAACAGGTCAGACAGCAAGATAACACTCTTAGAGGCAATTCACATCAAACGACTCAACCCGACAATCAACAGAGCTCAAGGTAATTACATCCCTACAGCTTACCATCATCTAAAGAAGACAAATCGAAAATAAGCCTTTGTTCACCTGGTTTCATAGCCATTATCTCTATTCACAACCATCAGTAGTGGCATCACGCTGTGCATCAACCTCTTCAGTTGTATAAACCCGAATATATCCTTCATGTAGTATTCTTCTTCTGCATGATATTGTGAATCCCTGGCCAGATAACGGTGTTAGCATCTTCACTGAGACATCCCAGCTATTGCAATGAAGAAGTTGCTTACCATAAAACTTCTTACTCTTCATCATACCAGCTTCTAATGCTACTAGCGGTGGGGTAGCCTAGTGGTTAAAGCGTTGGCTCGTCACGCCGAAGACCCAGGTTCGAATCCCCACATGGGAACAATGTGTTAAGCCCATTTCTGGTGTCCCCCGCCGTGATGTTACTGGAATATTGCTAAAAGCGGCGTAAAACCATACTCAGTCAGTCAGTCTAATGCTACTAAAAGAAGTAATTTCCGTGAAACCCACGAGCAATGACATTACATCTGAGATTCGAACCTACATTATAGGCGCCTTAGACAAACTAATAAACAAGTAAGTCCAATGTTCCAGCTATACTGACTGACTGCCTGAGTTTGGTTTTACGCTGCTTTTAGCAATATTCAAACAACATCACGGCGGGGGACACCAGAAATGGGCTTAACACATTGTACCCATGTGGGGATTCGAACCCGGGTCTTCGGCGTGACGAACCAACGCTTTAACCACTAGGCTACCCTACCGCCCATCCAGCAATAAAATGGCGTCGGGTAAATACTCTGCACCGATGTTTAAACTATGAGCAATTGCCATATTCATGGTTATTCTGGGATTCGAACCTACATTATAGGTGCCTTAGGCAACTAGTAACAGATATGTTCAATATTCCAGCTATAAAACCGCCAGCTATACAGACTAGTGTAAAAAAGAAACCGCAAACGTCGGAGAGGCCTACAGCGTAAGGAGAGGAAACATAATTAGAGTGCGTGAGAACAAACGATGATTTCAAATTCAAGTTGTCCAGAATTCTTTTCTGATACGCACAAATTCAATATTTTAAAATTGGTGAAAAAAAAACAACCCAGACTATTTCATCTTATATCGTTTAGTTCTTCCACAATGAATAAAGAACGAAAACATCCAGTTCGATTTTTTGTTTCACAGGAAAATGTCGAAACTGTCTCATTCGTTAAATGTCAATTTTCTTACAAAACTTACAAAATGTTGTAGCATTGGAAACTATACATTCAACGATTGCGCTTTTCTAGTAACTCTTTGGTCGACTCATACCATCGTTATGGCTGGCTAAGATGATCAAAAATCGGAAATATTGTCGATAGGAAATATTATTTATGATTATCAGTATGAAAATTGTGTTATCAATAATATCGTACATTACATTTTGTGGTCGAAAAAGCTTTTAATCTTCTCACACAACATACAAATGTAAGACCATATAGCTGTTATATTGCTGAGGGCGGTGTTACACAACAAACATATAAACACTCACAGTACACCGACTCCGAGTGGACTAGTCTTTGTTTTATCGCCCTAGTGCAGAGCGTCAGGCAGGGTAACAAAAAGTACCAACCATAACCGTATTTTACGAAGGACGCAGCCGGGATCAAACCTGGAAGAACACTCTACCCACTCGACCATGACGTCCTTGAAGTTTCGTAGCCATGATAAAGTGAGGTGAGGGTTTAACGTCGTGCTTGAGAATACTTCGCTCATATGACGACGTGCATGCGTGTGTATGTGTATGTGTGGCTGCTTGTACTAGCCCAGACTGAAGCTGGTTTTATAGTGCTAGCCCACTGAGATACCATGTCGCAGTGAAGCATGAATACCCCACTCAGACACAGTATACTTACTCCGAGCCGACCAGTCCTTGTTGTACCCAGTAATGCCGAGCGCTAGGCAGGGACCAACAAGTACCATATTTTAACGTCTTTTGGTATGACGCAGTCGGGGATCGAACCCGCGACCTTCCCCTCTCCGGGCGGACGCTCTAACCACTACGCCACGGAGGCGGTCCGTAGCCATGATAAAACACAGACGGCTGTAATGTTTACAATAACGTAATCGGCCCATAACGCAACTCCAAGACTTGTGTCTTTAGATTCAATTAATTGAGTCAGATTTCCCGACATCAGGTGTAGCTTGATCAACACCTAGACGGCGTGGTATCCATCGAAGAGATGTCTGAGTTTTCGTCTCCCGTGTCGGATAACAAGAATAGACAGAAGTTTCGTTAGAGAACTATTAACACTGACGCCAGACGGCGAGTTAAGTGCGACTGAAATACACCGAGTTACTCGTTTTATGGAACGTATGTAGCATATATATTTTTCGACCGACAGGACATCATCTACACAATTACAACCTAAAATCTGAAAACAACAATAATATCACGAGTTTCAAATTATATGTATTGGCCATTAAATGTAACAGAAAGACATTGGTGTAAACTGCTAATGTATTGTTGTCACCGTTCTCTTTCCTTTCCGGTGCTGTCCTACTATTCTGTTTATGTCAATCAGTTGTGTAAATGTCTGAGAGAAGGTATCCTTAGTTGAACAACTTGTACCTAGTCTCATTAACCTTTTGCGAAAACGATGTTTTAAACTAAAGTTTGAATTTTTAAAATATTCATCCTCTAGTTTCAGAGCAATGACTTGTACATACCATTTCTATACGTCTTCATGAAGGGTAAGCATAATCTGCCCATCTAAATAATTGAATTTTAAATTACGACTGCTGAGCAGAAGATTCCGATGCTTTTAAGTTTAAAAACGTTTTGGAAATGGATTTGTTTACAACACAGTAGGGTTCAGTATTAATGTCTCGGACTAAACTTTTGTTTTGCAACTGACAGATCAATACTACTGAGATAATGATGAAACTTGGGGACTTCAATCCACCAGCAAAAACAGTGATAAGTAAATAATGCGAATCAATTAGATTTGTGCATTGGGAAATAAACTATAGTAAAAAGGTGACCTTAAATTGTAGACATATTCTTACTTTAAAAATGGTATTTAAAAATTCTTTGAGCCTTTGTTTTCCTGATATTTGCTGAAATGCTAAATAAAATGGCAAATACAGAAAGAAAGACAACTCTGGAACGTTTTTGTGTTTTAGATCTATGGCATCATCGTATACCATTTTTTCCCCTTTCTTTTAGTAATTAGAAATTGACTTAAGTAAATGGCTTGCAAATGCCGGAGAGGCCCTGGGGTGATGAGAGGACATATAATTAGATTGAGTAAGAACTTGCATCCACCAACTTCAACACAAACAATGCTATCAAGATCAAGTTGTCAAGAATTCTTTTCTGGAACGCACAAATCCTGCGAACCAATATCTTTTTAAGTTGTTACAGGTACAAAAACACCCAGACTATTTCATCTTTTATCGTTTAGTTCTTCCACAATGAATAAAGAATGAAAGTTTCCAGTTTCAATTATTTTCACGGGAAAATGTCGAAACTGTCTCAGTCGGTAAATGTCAATGTCCTTACACAACTTACAGAGTGTTGCAGCATGGGAATACATACGTTCAACTAATGCGCTTTTCTGGAAACGTTTTGGTTCACTCATGTCATCGTTAAGGCTGGCTATGTTATTTATGATTATCGATATGAAAATTGTGTTATCGATAATATCTCACATTAACTTTTGTGACAGAAAAAGGTTTGAATTTTCTCACACAATATAGAAATGTAGGACTTTATTAATGTTCTGCTGCTGAATTATGTTCAGGACGCTGTTTTGTTAAAAATCCATGCAAAAACATGTCACCACTCTCCAGCGATGTGTAATATATTCATTAAGCTTTAAGACATTTTGGGCATTTTTGCTAAAAGTTAATTCTCCGATATTTATCGACCGATCATGTATATTATTAGCCAGCGTTTTTGTAGATTGTGTAGATCAATGCTCAAGCTGTTGGTCACTCGATTGTCTGGTCTAGATTTTTACAGACCACTAGAATATTGCTGATTGCGGCGTTAAACACCAAACAAACCAAACAATCTGGCAACTCTAAATATTACACTTATTGTATAAATTGTCTTCGGTGAAATTTAGGAGATATACCTAGTGTGTTTTAGAATTTTAGGTCATCTCACTTATGAGTTGATACGTCATATCTTAAGACATACAAAGAGTTTTTGCCTTGGTTTTGAGGGACGGAATGGAATGAGATATCCTAATTTGTCTATTCTTAACCAAGCATGCTTCAATGTTTTTGTAGAATAAGGCGTATTCTAGCAGTAAAACGTGACTGTTTTGACTGGAATATAAGAAAAGAGTACTTCAATATGGTACATGGGTTTGGTTGTTGTTGTTGTTTAACGCCGAACTTTTGATCAGTAATGTTCCAGGTGTTTAAATAATAGAGTTAGGACCAGACAATCTAGTGATCAACAGCATAAGCATTGGGCATACGCAATTGGGATACGATGACACCTGTCAACCAAGTCAGCCAGCCTGACCACCCGATCCCGTTAGTCGCCTCTTACAACAAGCATGGGTCGCTGAAGATCAATTCTAAGCCGGATTGTCGCGGGTTCCGTAGGTTTGATTACAGTTTTCATAGACAATGCTAAGAATTTATTTCATTACTGGTATTATACTATTTTTACAGCAATAAGCCCCTACAATAATAACACACAATAACAACAATCATAGGAACCAGAAACTTACTATGAGTACTTAAAGGTAAGAGCATAAGAAAAACGATTGATCAGCAGAAAAAACACACAGTGAAAAACCAATTTTCATCCTTATACTCGTATTTTAAAACGACCACAACATCAGACTGTCAGAGGTTAAAAGACAAATAATTAATTCTATGTTCTCTCTTGATAAACGCATAAAATCTGCCTGAAGTATATTATTGAAGGCGGAAGAGAAAAGTGTCACTATTCCGTTGCCAGAAAGGTTTGAGAATTACAGATCAGTATCACACTTATGCAATTATTTTCATATATGAATCGAAAATAGCCATAAATAAGCGTCCGATGATAGTAATAGATGTACGGTTTCTGTCAAATTGCCTGATGGAAGTTCCATCTCTGCTTATGCTGGATCCATCGTCGACAGGTTTTAATCCTCAAAATGTTTTCACTTTTTATTGTATAAATTGTTTTCGTCACGATATGGCTGAGATATTGCCGATAAGACGTTAAATATTAACTCACTCACTCACTCATTCATTTACAACCTTCAAAACATGGAAAAACATCTATTTTGAGAAAAAGTAAATATTCCCGCCCATGGATCAAAATGTTTTTCGCCCATGGGCGAGATTTTTTAAATATCACTCTAAATTAGCCGAATTAAGTCAAAATGAGTTGAAATTTGTGTCATGGTGCTTATAACCATACATTCATTCATGTACAACCTCCAAAACATGACTTCTGAGCGAAAATAAACATTCTGGCGAGCGAGTTTAAATTTTGAGTTTTCGAAAAAAATTTTTTCCTTTTTTCATCCTTAGCATATATTCATAACAACTGCATGTTTAATTTGGTCAAATCCCTTGTCAGAAAGTGCCCACAGTGCGGAGAGTTTCTGGACTTTTGTGAGTCCAGAATTAAATTGTGACGTGTTAGCCTGTTTTAGATTTAGTTACTAGTTTTAAATTTCTAACTGTGATAATCTAGTTGTTTTACTGTCCTTCGTCGACAGGTTTTTATACGTTAGCTTTGATTTATATTAATGTATAACTTGATTTAGTCACGATATGGCTGAAATATTGCCAAAGTGACTTTAAATTTTAAGTCACTCACTCACTTATGGTGTATTGCTATCCCTGAAACTAGGCAACGTTTGACGAAACCCTTTCATACTTTTCTTTAATATTTTGTCCTGTTGTCAAGCAACATACAACCGAAAACATTTATACTAATCTATAGCCTCGTGAAGATCCGGGTTAGAATTGATCTTCAGTAACCCATGCTTGTCGTAAGAGGCGACTAACGGGATCGGGTGGTCAGGCTGGCTGACTTGGTTGACACATGTCATCGTATCCCGGGTCGTAGATCGATGCTCATGCTGTTGATCACTGGATTGTCCGATCCAGACTCCACTGTTTACAGACCGCCACCATATAGCTGGAATATTGCTGAGTGCGGCCTAAAACTAAACTCACTCAACACACACTCACTAATCTACAGGGCTGGCGATCGATATAGATCATAGAAACCGTTAACTGTTAAATGGGTCTGAAAGAAATTAATAAATTAATATCACTGGTGAGTTGTGACATGTTTATGTATGGATTATTATCTAAACAGCGTCCGGAACATAATTTAGAAGAAGGCAATGAATAAAGGCCTAGCTTTGTACATCGCAAGAATAAATCAAAACGTTTATATCACAAAGGTTTATGAACGATATTATGGATAACACATTTTTCATATCGATAATCACCGCCTGCGTGGTGTAGTGGTTAGAGCGTCCGCCCGGAGAGCGGAAGGTCGCGGGTTCGGTCCCCGACCGAGTCATACCAAAAGACGTTCAAATATGGTACTTGTTGGTCCCTGTCTAGCGCTCGGCATTAATGGGTACAATAAGGACTGGTCGGTTCGGAGTCAGTATAATGTGTCTGAGTGAGGTATTCATGCTTCACTGCAGCATGGTATCTCAGTGGACTAGCACTATTAAACCAGCTTCAGTCTGGGCTAGTACAACCAGCCGCACATACACATACACACGCATGCACGTTGTCATATGAGCGAAATATTCTCAAGCACGACGTTAAACCCAATTTCACCTTACCTCACCTCATATCGATAATCATTAATGTTTTTTCCTATGGACGATATTTCCGATTGTCGATACTTTTAGCCAGCGCCACTAAGCTGTCATAGCTGATCATTATCAAGGAACTATATTAGTGCTTTGAAAGTTTATCGTATTTTGTTAGCTTCACTAATCACACGGACATCAAAGGCAACTGTAAAACTGATTCTCTTAAAAGGTCAAGAACAAACAGTAACATTCCGTTCAATGAACTTAAAATCGTGCCGAAGACAATGCATAATTGATCAATGGAAGCTCCGCTGGAAAATTTGCCGAATAAGGTTCAAGGCATTTAAAGTAAGCAAGCCCATCCTGAGTGAGTGCGTGATTTAAGTGTTACGCCATTTAGGCAATATTCCAGCAAAATGACGGCGGAGGACATCGGAAATGGGCTTCACACATTGTACCCATGTGGGGAATCGAACCTGGGTCTTCGGCGTGACGAGCGAACGCTTCAACCACTAGGCTCACCCACTGCCCCTTAGCCCATCCGAAACGCTCTGGACTAGTTCCCCATGAGTAACCAAAGCCGTACTCAACACAGCTTTTACAAACATTCAATTATTATTAAAAGGAGATTTATCAATTACAATGCAAGCGCAATTTAATCAGAAAACAGAGTTTACAGCAGATTCTAACTTCATTCGGTTTATTTAAAAGAATGCAATCTCTACGACAAAATATAAATCCTAATTTGAACGATCAGCTTTTAAATCTGGATTTGATATTTTTAGTGATCTTTGATGTCGCCTTTATTGTTTTTATTGACATATGGTAGGACTTGCTTTCAGCTGCAAGATCCGCGTTGAGCAATAATTATTTACTCAGTTACTCGTTAATCCAAGCAGACTGTGGGGTATTTCATAATATTATATGCGTTACCGATTTGCCCTTTAGCGTTTGGCACTAAAGGCCCATTTGCGCTGGTTAGTTCTTATAACGTGACAATCAAATGTCATATTGTACTGGAATCGTAAGACCTAGTTGTCCGTAAAAATGTCAAGCGGGTTTTGATAGGATAATGCGAGGTACTTTTTAATCTTGATTGCTTTAGGAAGGACGGGTTTTATGACACGATGTCATCGAAATACAGCTTGGCATGCAACATGCTTTTTTATTGATGAAACGTTGACATATGGTAGAAGGTGTTGGCAATGTTATCAAGATGGACAATTTAATAGTGTTGAAATATAGGCTACATATGTCCCCTGAAATCAAACTGTTTCAGTTACTTTTCTGAACCCAAGCTTTTCGTCAGAGGGGGTAGAGGGTTTAGATATGCTTATTATTGCACAGAGCGATGCTGATAATGTTAATCACTGGATCGTCCAGACTGGAATATTTCGACTCCTAATGCTTTAAGTCTGATGGCTGAAACGACATTGCAGTTAACTGCAAGCACAGATCAAGGATTATCAAGCTGCTTGTTTTCTGGCATATCCACAATGTGGTATCAAGTGAGTGAGTGAATTTAGTTTTACGCCGCTTTTTGCAATATTCCATCAATGTCATGACGGGGGATACCGAAAATAGGCTTCAGACATTGTACCCATGTGGAAAATCGAACCCAGGTCTTAGGCGTGACGAGAGAACGCTTTAGCCATTAGGCTACCTAACCGCCCCCATAGTGGCATCAGGATTTCAAAGGCTGGATTACCCGTCTCATAGACAGCGATGTAGGTGATACTGTTATAACATAGTGTATCCTGCCATGTGTGATCCCGGCCTATGTCCAGCTGCTTCCCACGGGTGTAGGGAACTTTGCCCACAGGATTTTTGCCCACAAGGAACTTTCCCCACAGGAACTTTGCCCGCAACACTTTTTACAGGGGAGGAACTTTGCCGATAATAATAATAATAATAATACAACTTGATATAAATGATATTATTTTATTAAACTACACCGAAATAACATATAATATAGCACATTGATAGTTGAAAATGAACTATTTATTATAATTTCCATCTTGTAACGCTATGTAACTCTGTAAACAACCTTACATTCTTTGTCAAACTTTGGTGAAGTTTAGAAACAACATATTCGTGAGAAGGGTATTAAGATGGGTGAGTAGTAAGGTAAGTGTTTATTGTAATTAGAAAAAGAAATACCAACAAGCAGGCAAAGTTCCTGTGGGCAAGGTTCCTGTGGGCAAAGTTCCTGTGGGCAAAGTTCCTGTGGGCAAAGTTCCTGGATTCGTATTGCTGACACTGGTCAGTAGATGTCATGCTAGTCACACATCACCAGCTAAGCAGATTGGTAATCGTTCGTCTGCTTTTAAAAGCACTACAGAGCCGGCAGACAGCAGGAAGAGGCGAACAGACCAGCAATAGGCAAGCCACGGACAGTGACAAGCCAGTCCAGCCCATCAACTGCCAAGTGTCAACGTGACTTCGCCGCTTCCCTCCCCCCTCCCCTCCCCCGTGTCACTGACCGCCCTGCTCTGCCTGATTGTTCTGAGTAGAGCTGGCTAAATTGATCGATAATTGGAAATATCGTCGATAGGAATAATGTTTAATGATTATCTATATGAAAATTGTGTTATCGATAATATCGTATGAATACACAATTCCGTTTAGAAAGTGTTCAAATGTAACATATGTTATATTTGGGGGATTACACTTTCTTAGTAAAGTACAGATTCTAGTTTCTTTTGTTGGGTTCTGTCCCATCCGGGATTCGAACCAACACCCTCAAAGTCAGGCACCTAATCGCCAGCACACAAGGTAAAACGCTTAACCCGTGGTGGCTTAAATATGTACTGTTAACAATCCATATAAGGACATGTCACTACTCACCAGTGATGTGAACTATTCGTTTCTTTTAGACATTTTACCTCAAAATTACGTCCCCGATATATATCGATAATCGATCGATATCTAGTTTAAGGTTATCGATCTCTATCATCTTTATCGATAGCCAGCCCTAGTTCTGTGAGAATACAATAACCTTTCTTTGTACACTGCTACGACCTGTGTTGGTGAAGAGTACCAGATGTGCTCCAATGTACAAGGGCGGTGGGGTAGCCTAATGGTTAAAGCGTTGGCTCGTCACGCCGAAGACCCGGGTTCGATGCCCACATGGGCACAATGTGTGAAGCCCATTTCTGGTGTCCCCCGCCGTGATGTTGCTGGGATATTGCTAAAAGCGGCGTAAAACCAAACTCAGTCAGTCAGTCAGTCCAATGTACAAGGAGCGCAAATATTCATGAGACTTGTTTTCTGATTGTCATTGATCGTAAATGTAATATTATTTTAATGACAATCTATTCCCGTGAAGACGAAGAAAACACAAGACATGGTTGGCTGGTATTTACTAAGATCTACTATACCAAACCATCACGTGTAAAGATTACAAAAATCGAAATTCATCTAACCTCTGTCTTCCTCGATGGCAAAACTTCATATGTTATTTTATATATAAAACATAGATTTTCCCATGCGTATTTGACGGGTGCTGCTACTGACAGGTATATTCACCATTAACACTTGTTATCATTAATATCTCACAGTAATTGACAAACACATTCATATGAATTACTGAAATAGGTACAAAACATTCTGTAGTAACATTTAGAGACATATAAGACTTTGTTCTGTTTAAAAAGCATCCTGAAGATACCTACAGGAGACTTCGAGTTAGCCGTATGTACAATTAACGTCAGTTTATCAGCAAGTAAGCATTCTAATGAAACAAATGTCAGAAGGTCAATACTCACGCTCTCATTGCCAGTTTCGGACACTAATCAAAGCGCTTCATCAAGCATCTGGAAAATCTTCTTCAGAGAGAGGAACTCCCGGCAAATGCAGTTGGCGCAAACTCCACTGTTCAATGTTTCCAAGACTTACAGCACTGGCTCCACTGCACTGCCACATGTTGACGCCTATAAGGAGTTAGCGCAAATCATTGGGCGGCGTCATGATCAATACTCCGAACACTGACGTCACATTAGAGCACAAGCTGAAAGTTGCTCACTACCAATTCTGTAATATATATACAATGGTGTTATTTGTCATGATTCTGTATCGTCAGTGATTTTAGTCTCACAGTGTATTTGATTCATCCCCGAACCGTTTTAGTTTCACATGATCTGTTTCAAGCACTGTACCACAAACAAAAGTCCACATACACTTCACTTACATTTCGTTTGCTGGATACGATTCACACCCCAGGTCACACCTGTTGGTGTGATATTACCAATGACAACCAATGAGAGATGACATTGTGAGCAGATGTATACAACAAATCCAACACAATTGTGCATCCAAGGTAGCACTGATAATGGAATGGATCACTGATCATCAGTGACGGCTTCGCGTGTTCGCAAAAATGACAAGCAACCACTTACATAATTTGCATGACTGAGTGAGTGAGTTTAGTTTTACGCCGCTTTTGGTAATAGTCCAGCCATATCATGTCGAAGGACACCGAAATGGGCTTCACACATTGTACCCATGTGGAGAATCGAACCCGGCTGTTTGGCGTGACGAGTGAACGCTTTAACCCCCCCCCCCCCCCTAATTTGCATTAAAAGAGAAGTGTTTGTTGCCTGGCCCAGCACAGCAGCACTTATTGTTTATAAAATTCAAATATAAAAATATCGAAAGCTTACAGACCATATAGTAAGAATATATTACATATTCACTGGGTGAAAACAGATCAATATTTGATAACGTACACGTGAAAAGAATTAAAACATTTTGGGCTAAATCTGAAGCACATTCGATAGTGCGTCCATGTTTTTATCATAATGGATTATTGACACGGCTCTGTATCATCAAAACTACTTGAGATCGAAACTTTCACGTCGGTGTGAAAGATGCTGACGTGAAAGTAGCCAGCGAGGCCGGCGAGGAAGATTTCGACTAATGAATGCTGACAAGAAAAGCGGATATGGTGAAATAGTCAGATCTAGTAAAAGACAGGGAAGTGGATGTCAATGAGAGAAAAGTCAGCGAATTTGATGTCATTGATGAAAAAGTCAGTGAGGATGTAGTCAGTGGGTATGACAGTATGACCCCTGCGTAAAAAGCGGTATCCTTCATCAAAAATGCCTCAAGCATCCTTAAACTCCACATCTCTTAGAAATTTGACTAGTCTAATATAGAATCATAGGTTATACAATAATCTGGAAAGTGAAATGTTTTGCCTGAAGATAAAGAGGTGAATTTTGTGTTTTTACTGAGGGTTGGAGTAGAATAACCATATGTAATCACTCGTTGTGCGAAAGGTCGTTAATGTGGACGCTTATCGCTTATCAAAGGATGCAGTGACGCACTATGGCACAATGGTAATTGTTTAAAAGGCTATGCGTAACCAAAAATGAAATGATTATCACAAATAAGGGCATGTTTTGTTTGTTGTTTTAAGCCGCACTCAGCAATGTTCCAGCTGTATGAAAACGATCTGTAAATACTCGAATGTGAACCAGACAATCCAGTGATCAACATCATGGGCATCGATCTACGCTATTGGGACACAATGGCATGAATCAACCGAGTCTGACAACTCGATCCCTTTAGACGCATTTACGACAAGCATGGGATGCTGACGAAAGATATAACCCAGATCTCTCTCGTCTGTATTAACAATAGGGCTGCGCAATATAACCGGTTTACCAGTATTTACCGGTTCAGACATGAAAACGATACGTATTGCGATATGCTGATCGAAATCCGGTATTTTGACTTGCATTCGGAAATCGTCGTAACACTCGGAAATCTTAGGATATTTCCTTGTTTCATTTGTGCCGAATATTATTCACATTTTTATTTTATCATGATTAAAAGTTGTTATTAAAGCTTAATCAAGCATGGTGATTTTGTTGTGTTTTTTCTCTATAAATCAAGCAGTAACTCGATTATAAGTAGTTTTTTCTTTAAAAATACTTCAAGCAATATATCGCAATGCATATCGCAATACATGCTTTCGCATCGCAATATATCGCACTATGAATATTTGCTGCAATACCCACCCCTAATTAACATATGCTTAATAAGAATGCACTGTGCATATTTACACTGGAGAGTAACCGAAAAGCATGAAATATCTACCCTTACCACACAGCCATCGTGTATACGTATCGCTAACCGTCACGTACCCTAAAATGTATAGCTCAGTCAATCTTTCCCAATGTTTTACGGTAGACATACGGAGAACATTTCCCAATTCGCTGTTATAACTTGCATGAAAGGTTCCAGTTGCCTTTTTCACTTGAACAATTGACTTGCCTTTACATGCGTTTGTGATGGTTGCTATCGGCTTAGAAGGATTATTCGGCCTTGCCTAAACGCCTTTCTATCATCATGTAAACACATGGTCATGAAAATGAATATCCTGTCTGAAACAAACCTGTCCCTAACTTATCTCTCCTGGTGAGTAGGTCAGTTGAGCCACTTGGGGCATAACCTTTAATAACCTTATATTTACAGTGGTTGATTTATGGCTGAAGGGACCGGTGCTTCCAGAAATCTGCTCCATCGGCATTATCATCTGTCAGTTGTGCAGTAAACATACATGTGCTTCTGACAATCAGTTATTATTCAGTGATAGATCACAGAGTTGTAGGCACTGGCGTCAGCAGTAGTAATTTAAAACTTTCCCTTTCTCCTCTATTTTCCTAAAAAGTTATATTCATTTCTTGTCTATTTTTGAGAAATACCATTTGCCATTTTCACAAAATGTTCATAATAGTGGATTGTGGTGAATCAGTGTGGTAGGCTGTTATTCATATGGGTTAAGCACAATGATTATGTTGTTTGCTCTTTGGTATGATTTATCTATGGTATGCACACGTGCACATTAACTACATTAAGTAGGGCTTTCTAATCCTAGTGGAACAATAAGATATTTCACAAATGAATTATTCTTGACGAAGATCCAGTTTCTTTCGAATGAAGTTGTTTTAATATTTTGGTACCTCAACTACAGGAGGGTCATGTGTTCAAATCCCAAATCATCCTGGACATGCTTTTAGTTTTAAGTCAGTAACTTTTCACTGACTCTGGTTTCACCAAACAGAGTGAGTGAGTTGGACACATCTTGTTATTTTCAGTTATATCATGGCTTGCTTGCTTGGTGTGTGAGGAAAATGGTGCAGGTCTGAGACTTACAGCACTCTTGGGATGAGTACAGGTAAGTCCCTGATAAAACTCGCAAAATTCTCTCGACGTATTTGGATTAGAACCCTCGAGCTCCTGGCGTGCCTAAGGGGCTTAACACTACACGGTTAATTGCGAAGCATTAGACGACTGAACGTGCTTCATATATGTACAATCCAAAGAAACTCTCAGGAGTCGCATCCAACTACAATCAGCCACCGTACAAACAATTCGAACATGTAAAATGCCTCTTGTTTCACTAAGCCTATGAAACGATAGCGTCTCGCGGTATCAACGTACCGTATAAATATTTTAACATTCAATGTTACTTTGGAGCTAATGTGAAGTCTCTGCTGAGGCAATGGAGTAGTAGGTGAAGCGTCTGCCTAGAGGGTGGAAGGTCTGTGGTTCGATCCTCGTTTCTGTCAAACCCAAATACGTTAGAAGATGATACTTGATGGGACGAAACAAGCGTTGGTCGGCCCCGCTTGTGCATGAGTTGTTCATCAATGTTCAACTCCTGCATTGTGTCACATTCGCGAAGGCCAGTCTGGTGCACTTTTACAAACAGTCAGACAGACAGACAGACAGACAGGCAGACAGATGCATACACAGACAGAGAGATATTCAGACACACACAGAGGTAGACACAAAGAAATGCATACACAGACAGAAAGTCACTCAGACACTGACGCACACATGCAGACAGATAATCAGACCCAGACACACATGCACAGACAGACAGACAGACAGACACAGACGCACACAGTCAGACAATCAGGTTTACAATACCATTCTTGAGTTCATTTAAGCGTTCTTGTCATAGACCTTTCTTAGCTGTTGCAGGCATTGTAATGACCAAGAATAGCTCAGTTGCCACATGCGTGCTATCTGCCTTCCGTGAAGGAACTTACAGACCGCCGCCTTCTCTGCACTCAGGTATTGATGTTGACGTGACCGATCCAGACTATCTACCCTGTATCAGTGAGAATGATCCATTCCAAGCGTGGCCAGTGACATTGCTTCACGGTTACAGCGCTGACATATCGAATGTCCATCATGGACAACTTTATTCAGGTCAGGTTGGTGTTTCTTGGCAATACGATACCGTTGATTAATCAACAGGTAGCATTTGCCCAGTACCAGCAGACAGGTCTCCTTGAAGAATTGGACTTGTTACACATCGCAATGTGATTTGGAGGTGGATTGCCTGTAGCACGCAAACTCTAAACATGTCTAAGAATCCTCATTAATCGAGCATGTCCTTCCTTCTGTTTACAGTGATGCATCAGTGACAAAAGTTATGTCCGATGCAATTCCTTATTTTCACTTGCGTTCCTGAATTATTTCAGGTGAACAGATGACTTGACTTTGCACATGTTTATGACGCGTGTCACCAGTGGGGCAGGATACGCGCACCTTTCCGCAAACACCTAGTGTCATCACTATTTCAAAGTGATTCATAAACACATGCTCTGTTATCGTATCGCATGGTGACATTCACTGGATTGTCTGGTCCAGACTCGATTTGTTTACAAACAACGCCGTACAGCTGTAAGACTGCTGAAACAAATATATGCTTGGCTCATGATATAGTCCAATCAACTCTGCTTTTAGCAGAGATTGTTTTTATAAATATGTCGCTTTTATTTCGAAACCATGTGAGCTCAAGTACAGGTGCACCTACATAAAATTCGTATAGAAATAAGTCCGTTGATTTCAGGTAGATGAAACCATGTTTAAAACGTTCATTGCATCACGAATCCTGAAGGATGCTCAAAACGATGAGTGATGTGATCAAATTATCTGCTAGAGACTGACTTCACACTGCCATGATCTTGTCAGCTGACAGGGAAGGGTAATGTCAAGGACAAGCGTGTAGTAGAGCTGCCGACAACTCCAGACAGTAATCACTCAGTCTAACCTTAATTGCTGTTCCATCATCATGACGGAGACACAAAATATGTTTATGCTGATATTGTGTGTCGTCGAGGAGAAGCGCCATCTATTTCCGGAAGGTTCTGGAAGGTATGAATACCCACATGCTTGCATTCTGTTCATGATAATATCTTGGAAATTAGTAAAGGAAAATGACTTTGAACCAAAGAAGTGTTTATTTAATTTGAGGAATGGACATCTGACAACTTATTTTCTTCGGCGTGACGAGCGAACGTTTTAACCATTAGGCTACCCCATCGAACCTACCTGGTCAGATTTCATTCTGTGTTAACACATACCGTACGTGTGGGTTTAATGAAGGCAGATATCCCAGACCTGTAACACTGAGACATACCTGAAATACTGATGAAAGATGCGTTGAATCAAACTCACAAATACCCGTGTGCAGTTCTGACAGTTCAGACATTCAACCTTAAGCCATGTATTAAGTGACCGCCTCCGTGGTGTAGTGGTTAGAGCGTCCGCCCGGAGAGCGGAAGGTCGCGGGTTCGATCCCCGACCGCGTCATACCAAAAGACGTTAAAATATGGTACTTGTTGGTCCCTGCCTGGCGCTCGGCATTAATGGGTACAACAAGGACTGGTCGGCTCGGAATCAGTATAATGTGTCTGAGTGGGGTATTCATGCTTCACTGCGGCATGGTATCTTAGTGGGCTAGCACTATAAAACCAGCTTCAGTCTGGGCTAGTACAAGCAGCCGCACTTACACATACACACGCATGCACGTCGTCATATGAGCGAAATATTCTCAAGCACGACGTTAAACCCAATTTCACCTCACCTCACCATGTATTAAGTATATAAACGCCGTCTCTATACAATAACCATCTCTTGAGACAAACTTAACCCCAGAATCTTACCAACAGAAAATTACAATGTCAAAGAAAAATAAAATATGTATGTAATAAAATTCGCACTTTCTGTCCCATTAAGTAATTTTATGTTTTCTCCAAATGCTGGTATCTTAGCAACAGAAAGTCATTATGTCAAACAACAAAATGTGTGTAACAAAATGCACACTTTCTGTCCCATTAAATATGCTATCTCCCATTGCCTATGTCAACACAGAATTATATGCATCTTCTGCATTCACTGCCATTATTATCAGTCTGGGGTTCACCGTAACATTCCCATGTTGAAGAATCTGTTCTTTTGTCCCCAGCCGTCAATCATACAACAGCATCTGTTATTTCTCACAAATTGGTTTCCTCCAAAAAACTATTCGGCGCCTGTTCTGAGCTGTGGGTAATTAGGACAGTGGGCAGAGTTCCGGTTCCAGTCTGCCTGCTCTATCAGAACCGACAACCTATTCTTCATTTGCTTGAAGTTCTGTGAAAACACAAAATATTCACCGAATATACATGATTTAAGAAATATGCTTCCTTGGACTTCACATGTTGTCTATTAGATGATAGTTCAACTACGCTGATTGCAGTTTATCACGAAGTTGAAATCAACCCTAAAATGCCTAGTTATTTTCATTTAAATTAATTTTAATGTTTTTTCCGGTTTGCTCTGGTATTGATTTTCTCATTTAAATGTTTATATTGTAACGTTAAGGCAGTACCGTTTATTTGATTCAAGGACTGTTACAACCAAAAGCATATACTCTCAACTTACTGTCCATTAAATCAGTTTACCTTTTAAATCAGACATATACCTAAAACGATAATTAACACCAAAAAATACTTCAATCAGAGAAAGGGTCACTTACCATTTGACGTTGTATCAGGTTTATTTCAGCCATATAGCGACAATCAGTGAATGGATTATTAAATATACTCTAGACAGACATACGTGATGATTTGAAAACTGACACATGAGGGTTAACCCAGAACGGTGCGGTACGTGCAGAACTAAGTTGTAAAAATAGGAAAAAAACACACACAAGATCAGTGTCAAATTAACAAATACGAACCCGTGACTTCGGCGTGACAGGCGAATGCCTTAACCAATAGGCTACCCCCACCGCCCCTTAACACATTGAATGCCGCACTTGCTTCGAACTTTCGTGCAGGAATCAGTGTTTGAAATGGACAGGAAGGTCGGTGATTTGGACAGGCTTTTCCAGCGTAATAGAGAAGTAGATTGCAAAATTAAGTTTTCTCCATCGAAACATTTCCAGAAGTTAGGACATCTGTAAGCAAGCAGTAAAGAACATTCTCACACAAGTCAAGCACTTGATGTAGTGTGCGCATAGACAACAAAGGGAGGTCACTCAAGGTCACGACCAAGGTCGACATTATACGAGCGCCTCGATCATCAGCAAGAAACGAGAACACACATTGCCAAATTACTCAATACGTAAAGGATCCATAGTCCAAGAATATAAACGGCAGTGTTCAGATCTTATCACTGCATCTGGGTATGCACTGCATACCTAGGCCATAGACACCAAACTGCAAGTACTGCGTGAGATGTTCTCTTTCACTGGAGACTTCTTTAAGATTTAAGTAAAGTTTCCAACATGCTCACCCTTTCAGCGAACACCTGGTGTCATCACTGATTTTCAGTGGACAATCATTTTTGCAGCTATTTTGCCCTTTATACCAAGTGGATTCTATTTCTGGGGATGGTCAAATCTGGGTATTTCTTTGCGCTTAGGCTTCATATTTTTACGTACGTGGAACATTTAGCCCTCACGTAGGAGGGTTGAATTACTGTCAAAGTGGTAGAAACATTGTGATTGGATTGACTTATGACGGAAAGGATTTGTGATCATGACCAGCCGCTGTTGCCTAGATAAATCGTCGTTGTTATCAAGATAAAAATGTACGTACGTCAATAGCGTTGTATTGAAAGGCGGCACGGACCTTGTAGAATGTTACTTAACTTTTGATTCATGTGGCCTGTGATTAACCATTGTCTATCGATGCTGACCCCATGATAGGTTCGACTCAATTATTTGTGTATCGTAGTGTGTGGGTTGTTCACTTTAATGTCTATCAGATCTGTGTTAGATGGTGAGAGATACCTATCTATCTGCCAGCCATGACCAAATTGCCATCAGACATTTCATGTGGTTAACAAACACTTTTATTAGATGCATCATGAACGTTAATTATGCGTACTGCATATTCCGACGCAGTAATCATATGAATCTTGAATGAGTCTGGATTAACGCTGAAACAGTAATTCAGTTCATATGTCATCTTCAACAGTTAGAAAGGGATCAACAGTGCATGCTTTATAAAGAAACAGTTTTCTTTTCAAAGTATAGAAACTGTGAGTAAAGATCAAAGTGCATCGAAATCTCTTTCCGTTAAATATCTCAACGCCCCTGAGCGTAAATAACGTTTTTAAACATCTAACACTATTTTACTGGAGTTGAAAGCTGTAGGAAACTGACAGTGATTGACTTTCCTTTCACAGCCTTTGTTCCAAGGAACGCACACAAATTCCGAAAAATAACAAACAACTTGTGAGTGATCAACGTTTGTGTTGGATTCGATGCAATGTTGACTTAGTAGCAATGTTAGAGAGATGATTCTTGCTTCTGGTAAGTGAATGAACATGAAAAATAAGGTGAGTAATATATCTGAAAATGACACTACCATCAATTTGACGGTACCGCAAATCAGATGACCTTTAAACAACAACAAATGTTCACTTCAGTCCACTTACCTCATTAACAAAATTTGACTTGTATCTTAAAGACCAGCACCTGATAGAAAGTTGAGAAGATAAGCGCATAGTCTGATTACTACATGACGATTCCAAAAACATTCCTCACAATCAGAGGATTGTTTGGACGCCTTGTTTTCTTACCGTGAACATGTTCCGGATTCTTTTGCTCGTACTTTAGCCACCTTGACATCAGTTACGTCATAATCAAAGAATGGTAGCTCTGGCCTTTTTAGTTTAGAAGATCACATCATTACAGGGATTTAGAATATACTACCGATGTGAGATGAACTTATGAACATCCACTTTAACAAGTTCTAATACTTCATCTTGTTTAAAAAATAAAGGCAATTTGCGTCAACTTTATTTGATTACATATATCATGACAATCTTTAATGGTGCATCCATGAGGCTGTAATCGCACAATTTCATCTCTGTTCAGGACGATCATGGGTTTCAACCCAACCTGAATGTGTGCATCGTTCCCACTCTTTAAAGAGTAACATTGTCGCTAACGTCAACCGCCGTCACTGGAGAAAGTGTCAAAGCCTTAGCATGCGTAAAGACTTCAACGTCATTCCACTTACTTTGAAGCTTCACGTTTTGTTCAACATCAAAGAGCCAATCAGTAAAAACTAATGGGAATTTAAGCTGCCTATTTGCACAATCAGCGTTCTTGTATTGTCTATTCCCCCCTGGAGCAACCTTACAGGTTTCCGATGGAATTTCACGTAAAGTATTTGACAGAAAGCAGACAGGTGGGAGTCTTTGGGCGTCAGTCGCTAATTTGATCATGCTCATCACGCTGGCCATTTTTGTTTCTAATCTTTTTGATAAACCATTGCCATGACAACTGTTTGCAAATCGCACTTCAATCAATATCGCAATGACATTTTTGAAGTGACAAGTTGCCTACTATTTGGCGCCAAAATTGATGTCTGCAACAAACAGATAGACACACGCGCGGACGCACACACACACGCAAGCACACACACACACACACACATGCTTGTCGCTTATCAAAGGATGCAGTGAGGCACCATGGCACAGGGTTAATTGTTGAAATGGCTATGTAACCAAATATGAAATGATTACCACAAGTAATAACCGGTAATTTTGCGATGACAAACGAAACAAAGACATGTTTTATTCATTGTTTTACGGCACTTAGCAATATTCAAGCTACTTGGCGGCGATCTGTAAATAATCGAGTCTGAACCAGACAATTCAATGTCATCATCATGAGTATCGACACCTGCCTAATTGGGATACGATGACATGTGTGAATCAAGTCACCGAGCCTGACCATCCGGATCTTTACGACAAGCATGGGTTGCTGAAGATCAATTCTGACTCTGACTCTCGAGGGTCGCGTCTGTATTAACGTATGCTAAATAAGAATACACAGTGCACATTTACACAGGCGAAGTGTGAAGATTTTAGTCTTATCTGAAAAGCAAGAAATATCTACCCTTATTACAAAGCCATCGTGTATACGGATCGAATCCCAGCTAACTGTCACGTACTTAAAAGAATCGCTCAGTCAATGTTTTACGGTAGACGTACGGAGAACATATATAAATTCGCTGCTATAATTTGCATGCAAAGTTGCAGTGTGTTTTTAGTTGAACAATTGACTTGCCTTTGCATGTGTTTGTGACGGATCCTATTGGCGGAGAAGGATTATCCGGCTTTTTCTAATCTCTTTCATCATTTAAACATGCTCATGCTATTATCATGTAATCATCAGTTGATATAGGGCGTGAAAAATAATTGCTGTTGTTGTTGTTGTTGTTGTTACATCCTTCTGTCTCATGAGACAATGGTGCGCTGAATATCCTGTCAGAAACAGCTTGCCCCTAACTTGGTCGGTCAGTGCAGCCACTTTGTGGAACCTTGAATAACCTTATATTTACAGTGGTTGATTTATGCCTGAAGGGACCGGTGCTTCCAGGAATCTGCTTCACCGGCATTATCATCTGGTAGTTGTGCAGTAAACATACATGTGCTTCTGACAATCAGTTATTATTCAGTGATATGTCATAGAATTGTAAGCATTATCGTCAGCAGTAGTGATTTAAAACTTTCCCTTTCCTAGAATGTTATGTTTATTTCCTGTCTGTTTTTGAGAAATACCATTTGCCATTTTCACAAAATGTTCATAATAGCGGATTATGGTGAATCAGTGTGATAGGATGTTATTCATCTGAGGGAAGCACAATGATTATGTTGTTTGCTCTTTGGTATGATTTATCTATGGTATGCACACGTGCACATTAACTGCATTAAGTAGGGCTTTCTAATCCTAGTGGAACAATAACATATTTCACAAATGAATTATTCTTGACGAAGATCCAGTTTCTTTCGAATGAAGTAGTTTTAATATTTTGGTACCTCAACTACAGGAGGGTCATGTGTTCAAATCCCAAATCATCCTGGACATGCTTTTAGTTTTAAGTCAGTAATTTTTCACTGACTCTGGTTTCACCAAACAGAGTGAGTGAGTTGGACACATCTTGTTATTTTCAGTTATATCATGGCTTGCTTTCTTGGTGTGTGAGGAAAATGGTGCAGGTCTGAGACTTACAGCACTCTTGGGATACCTATGAGTACAGGTATGTCCCTGATAAACCGCGCAAAATTCTCTCGACGTATTTGGATTAGAACTCTCGAGCTCCTGGCGTGCCTAAGGGGCTCAACACTACACGGTGAATTGCGAAGCATTAGACGACTGAACATGCTTCATATATATACAATCCAAAGAAACTCTCAGGAACCGCATCCAACTACAATCAGCCACCGTACAAACGATTCGAGCATGTAAAATGCCTCTTGTTTCACTAAACCTATGAAACGATAGCGTCTCGTCGTATAAACGTACCGTATCAATATCTTAACATTCAATGTTACTTTGAGCTATTGAGAAGTCTCTTCTGAGGCCATGGGGTAGTAACCCAAATACGTTAGAAGATGATACATGATGGGACAAAACAAGCGTTGGTCGGCCCCGCTTGTGCATGAGTTGTTCATCAATGTTCAACTCCTGCATTGTGTCACATTCGCAAAGGCCAGTCTAGTGCACGTTTACAAACAGTCAGACAGACAGGCAGACAAATGCATACACAGACAGAGAGATATTCAGACACACACACACAGAGGTAGACACAAAGAAATGCATACACAGACAGAAAGTCACTCAGACACTGACGCACACATGCAGACAGATAATCAGACCCAGACACACATGCACAGACAGACAGACAGACAGACACAGACGCACACAGTCAGACAATCAGGTTTACAATACCATTCTTGAGTTCATTTAAGCGTACTTGTCACAGACTTTTCTTAGCTGGTGCAGGCATTGTAATGACCAAGCATAGCTCAGTTGCCACATGTGTGCTAACTGTTTTCCGTAAGGGAACTTACAGACCGCCTACTTCTCTGCACTCAGGTATTGATGTTGGCGTGACCGATCCAGACTATCTACCCTGTATCAGTGAGAGTGATCCATTCCAAGCGTTGACAAATGACATTGGTTTCACAGTTATAGTGCTGACATATCGAATGTCCACTATGAACAACTTTCTTCAGGTCAGGTTGGTGTTTCTTGGCAATACGACACCGTTGATTAATCAACAGGTAGCATTTGCCCAGTACCAGCAGACAGGTCTCCTTGAAGAATTGGACTTGTTACAAATCGCAATGTGATTTGGAGGTGGATTGTCTGTAGCACGCACACTCTAAACATGTCTAAGAATCCTCATTAATCGAGCATGTCCTTCCTTCTGTTTACAGTGGTGTATGGACGCGTCCCTGATAGTTACTGGCATCAACAAACGGCGTTATTGTCTTTAGTCAGTAATTTTTCATTGGCCCTCGTTTCTCCAACAGAGTAAGTGAATGAGTGAGTCTGTTGGAAACATCTTGTTATTTTCAGTTATATCATGGCTTGTTTGCTTGGTGTGTTAGGAAAATGGTGCAGGTCTGAGACTTACAGCATTCTTGGGATACCTATGAGTACAGGTATGTCCCTGACAAAACTAGCAAAATTATCTCCGCGTATTTGGATTAGAACCCTCGAGCTCCTGGCGTGCCTAAGGGGCTCAACACTACACGGCGAATTGCGAAGCCTTCGACGAATGAGCGTGCTTCATATATACAATGCAAAGAAACTATCAGGAGTCCAACTTCAATCCGCCAGTGTGCAAACGATTCGAACATGTAAAATGCCTCTTGTTTCACTAAGCCTATGAAACGATAGCGTCTCGTCGTAGCAACGTACCGTATAAATATTTTAACATTCAATGTTACTTTGGAGCTATTTTGAAGTCTCTGCTGAGGCCATGGAGTAGTAGATGAAGCGTCTGCCTAGAGGGTGGAAGGTTCGATCCTCGTTTTCGTCAAATCTGAATCAACAGGTAGCATTTGCCCAGTACCAGCAGACAGGTCTCCTTGAAGAATTGGACTTGTTACAAATCGCAATGTGATTCGGAGGTGGATTGTCTGTAGCACGCACACTCTAAACATGTCTAAGAATCCTCATTAATCGAGCATGTCCTTCCTTCTGTTTACAGTGATGCATCAGTGACAAAAGTTATGTTCGATGCAATTCCTTATTTTCACTTGCGTTCCCGAATTATTTCAGGTTAGCAGATGACTTGACTTTGCACATGTTTATGACGCGTGTCACCAGTGGGGCAGGATACGCGCACCTTTCCGCAAACACCTAGTGTCATCACTATTTCAAAGTGATTCATAAACACATGCTCTGTTATCGTATCGCATGGTGACATTCACTGGGTTGTCTGGTCCAGACTCGATTTGTTTACAAACAACGCCGTACAGCTGTAAGACTGCTGAAACAAATATATGCTTGGCTCATGATTTAGTCCAATCAACTATATCATGATTTTAGCAGAGATTGTTTTTATAAATATGTCGCTTTTATTTCGAAACCATGTGAGCTCAAGTACAGGTGCACATAAACAAAATTCGTATAGAAATAAGTCCGTTGATTTCAGTTAGATGAAACCATGTTTAAAACGTTCATTGCATCACGAATCCTGAAGGATGCTCAAAACGATGAGTGATGTGATCAAATTATCTGCTAGAGACTGACTTCACACTGCCATGATCTTGTCAGCTGACAGGGAAGGGTAATGTCAAGGACAAGCGTGAAGTAGACCTGCCAACATTTGTAGACAGTAATCACTCAGTCTAACCTTAATTGCTGTTCCATCATCATGACGGAGACACAAAATATGTTTATGCTGATATTGTGTGTCGTCGAGGAGAAGCACCATCTATTTCCCGAAGGTTCTGGAAGGTATGAATACCCACATGCTTGCATTCTGTTCATGATAATATCTTGGAAATTAGTAAAGGAAAATGACTTTGAACCAAAGAAGTGTTTATTTAATTTGAGGAATGGACATCTGACAACTTATGTTCTTCGGCGTGACGAGCGAACGTTTTAACCATTAGGCTACCCCATCGAACCTACCTGGTCAGATTTCATTCTGTGTTAACACATACCCGTACGTGTGGGTTTAATCAAAGCAGATATCACAGACCTGTAACACTGAGACATACCTGAAATACTGATGAAAGATGCGTTGAATCAAACTCACAAATACCCGTGTGCAGTTCTGACAGTTCAGACATTCAACCTTAAGCCATGTATTAAGTGACCGCCTCCGTGGTGTAGTGGTTAGAGCGTCCGCCCGGAGAGCGGAAGGTCGCGGGTTCGATCACCGACCGAGTCATACCAAAAGACGTTAAAATATGGTACTTGTTGGTCCCTGCCTGGCGCTCGGCATTAATGGGTACAACAAGGACTGGTCGGCTCGGAGTCAGTATAATGTGTCTGAGTGGGGTATTCATGCTTCACTGCGGCATGGTATCTTAGTGGGCTAGCACTATAAAACCAACTTCAGTCTGGGCTAGTACAAGCAGCCGCACTTACACATACACACGCATGCACGTCGTCATATGAGCGAAATATTCTCAAGCACGACGTTAAATCCAATTTCACCTCACCTCACCATGTATTAAGTATATAAACGCCGTCTCTATACAATAACCATCTCTTGAGACAAACTTTACCCCAGAATCTTACCAACAGACAATTACAATGTCAAAGAAAAATAAAATATGTATGTAATAAAATTCGCACTTTCTGTCCCATTAAGTAATTTTATGTTTTCTCCAAATGCTGGTATCTTAGCAACAGAAAGTCATTATGTAAAACAACAAAATGTGTGTAACAAAATGCACACTTTCTGTCCCATTAAATATGCTATCTCCCATTGCCTATGTCAACACAGAATTATATGCATCTTCTTCATTCACTGCCATTATTATCAGTCTGAGGTTCACCGTAACATTCCCATGTTGAAGAATCTGTTCTTTTGTCCCCAGCCGTCAATCATACAACAGCATCTGTTATTTCTCACAAATTGGTTTCCTCCAAAAAACTATTCGGCGCCTGTTCTGAGCTGTGGGTAATTAGGACAGTGGGCAGAGTTCCGATTCCAGTCTGCCTGCTCTATCAGAACCGACAACCTATTCTTCATTTGCTTGAAGTTCTGTGAAAACACAAAATATTCACCGAATATACATGATTTAAGAAATATGCTTCCTTGGACTTCACATGTTGTCTATTAGATGATAGTTCAACTACGCTGATTGCAGTTTATCACGAACTTGAAATCAATCCTAAAATGCCTAGTTATTTTCATTTAAATTAATTTTAATGTTTTTACAGGTTTGCTCTGGTATTGATTTTCTCATTTAAATGTTTATATTGTAACGTTAAGGCAGTACCGTTTATTTGATTCAAGGAATGTAGCAACCAAAAGCATATACTCTCAACTTACTCTCCATTAAATCAGTTTACCTTTTAAATAAGACGATAAAACGATAATTAACTCAAAAAAATACATCAATCAGAGGAAGGGTCACTCACCATTTGACGTTGTATCAGGTTTATTTCAGCCATATAGCGACAATCAGTGAATGGATTATTAAATATACTCTAGACAGACATACGTGATGATTTGAAAACTGACACATGGGGGTTAACCCAGAACGGTGCGGTACGTGCAGAACTAAGGTGTAAAAATAGGAACAAAAACACACACAAGATCAGTGTCAAATTAACAAATACGAACCCGTGACTTCGGCGTGACAGGCGAATGCCTTAACCAATAGGCTACCCCCACCGCCCCTTAACACATTGAATGCGGCACTTGGTTCGAACTTTCGTGCAGGACTCAGTGTTTGAAATGGACAGGAAGGTCGGTGATTTGGACAGGCATTTCCAGCGTAATGGGGAAGTAGAGTGCAAAATTAAGTTTTCTCCATCGAGACATTTCCAGAAGTTAGGACATCTGTAAGCAAGCAGTAAAGAACCTTCTCAAACAAGTCAAGCACTTGATGTAGTGTGCGCATAGACAACAAAAGGAGGTCACCCATGGTCACGACCAAGGTCGACATTATACGAGCGCCTCGATCATCAGCAAGAAACGAGAACACACATTGCCAAATTACTCAATACGTAAAGGATCCATAGTCCAAGAATATAAACGGCAGTGTTCAGATCTTATCTCTGCATCTGGGTATGCACTGCATACCTAGGCCATAGACACCAAACTGCCTACAAGTACTGCTTGAGATGTTCTCGTTCACTGGAGACATCATTAAGATTAAAGTGAAACATGCTCACCCTTTCAGCGAGCACCTGGTGTCATCACTGATTTTCAGTGGACAATAATTTTTTCAGCTATTTTGCCCTTTATACCAAGTGGATTCTATTTCTGGGGATGGTCAAATCTGGGTATTCCTTTGCACTAAAGCTTCATATTTTTACGTACGTGGAACATTTAGCCCTCACGCAGGAGGGTTGAATTACTGTCAAAGTGGTAGAAACATTGTGATTGAATTGACTTATGACGGAAAAAATTTGTGATCATGGCCAGCCGCTGTTACCTAGATAAATTGTCGTTGTTATCAAGATACAAATGTACGTACGTCAATAGCGTTGTATTGAAAGGCGGCACGGACCTTGTAGAACGTTACTTAACTTTGATTCATGTGGCCTGTGATTAGCCATTGTTTATCGATGCTGACCCCATGATAGGTTCGACTCAATCATTTGTGTATCGTAGTGTGTGGGTTGTTCACTTTAATGTCTATCAGATCTGTGTTTGATGGTGAGAGACGCCTTTGATCTATCTGCCAGCCATGACCAAATTCCCAAATTTATTTATGAATCTTAAATGAGTTTGGTTTAACGCTGAAACAGTAATTCAGTTCATATGTCATATTCAGCAGTTAGAAAAGGGATCAATAGTGCATGCTTTATAAAGAAACAATTTTCTTTTCAAAGTATAGAAACTGTGAGTAAAGATCAAAGTGCATCGAAATCTCTTTCCGTTAAATATCTTAACGCCCCTGAGCGTAAAGAACGTTTTTAAACATCTAACACTATTTTGCTGGAGTTGAACGCTGTAGGAAACTGACAGTGATTGACTTTCCTTTCACAGCCTTTGTTCCAAGGAACGCACACAAATTCCGAAAAATAACAAACAACTTGTGAGTGAACACCGTTTGTGTTGAATTCGACGCCACGTTGACTTAGTAGCAATATTAGAGAGATGCTTCTTGCTTCTGGTAAGTGAATGAACATTAAGAATAAGGTGAGTAATATATCTGAAAATGACACTACCATCTATTTGAGGGTACCGCAAATCAGATGACCTTTAAACAACAACAAATGTTCACTTCAGTCCACTTACCTCATTAACAAAATTTGACTTATATCTTAAAGACCAGCACCTGATAGAAAGTTGAGAAGATAAGCGCATAGTCTGATTACTATATGACGATTCCAAAAACATTCCTCACAATCAGAAGATTGTTCGGACGCCTTGTTTTCTTACCGTGAACATGTTCCAGATTCTTTTGCTCGTACTTTAGCCACATTGACACCAGTTACGTCGTAATCAAAGAATGGTAACTCTGGCCTGTTTAGTTCAGAAGATCACATCATTACAGGATTTAGAATATACTACCGATGTGAGATGAACTCTGTAAATTTATTAACATCCACTTTAACAAGTTCTAATACTTCATCTTGTTTCAAAAATAAAGGTATTTTGCGTCAACTTTATTTGATTACATATATCATGACAATCTTTAATGGTGCATCCATGAGGCTGTAATCGCACAATTTCATCTCTGTTCAGGACGATCATGGGTTTTCAACCCAACCAGAATGTGTGTATCGTACCCACTCTTTAAAGAGTTACATTGTCGCTAACGTCACTGGAGAAAGCGTCACTAGCATGGAGACTTCAACGTCATTCAATGAAGCTTCACGTTTTGTTCGAACAGGCTCAAAACAATCAGTAACAAATAAATGAGAATTTAGCTGCCTATTTGCACAATCAGCGTTCTTGTATTGCCTATTCCCCCTGGAGCAACCGTACAGGTTTCCGATGGAACCTCATGTAAAGTATTTGACAGAAAGCAGACAGGTGGGAGTCTTTGGGCGTCAGTCGCTAATTTGATCATGCTCATCACGCTGGCCATTTTTGTTTCTAATCTTTTTTGATAAACCATTGCCATGACAACTGTTTGCAAATGGCAGTTTCATCAATATCGCAATGTCATTTTTGAAGTGACACGTTTCCTACTATTTCACTGCAGACAGACAGACAGACAGACAGACAGACAGACACACACACACACACACACACACACACACACACACACACACACACACACACACACACACACACACACACACGTGTGCTTGTCGCTTATCAAAGGATGCAGTAAAGCACCATGGCAGTGTTAATTGTTGAAATGATTGACGTGAATCAACCAAGTCAGCGAGCCTGACCACCCGATCCCTTTATTCGCCTCTTACGACAGGCATCAGTTGCTGAGGACCAAATCTAGCTCGGATCTTTACGGGTCGCTCAGTTACACTTTCCCAAGAGTACAGTTCAAAATTGACTATTATAACTTGCATGAAAGGTTTCAGTGTTTTATTCAGTTGACCAATTGATCTGAATTTGCATGTGTTTGTGACGGTTCCTATTGACGGAAAAGGATTTGCCGGCTTTTTCCTAAACGCCCATCTATTATCATTAAACACATGACGTAGTAAGTTTTGTCGGTTATTAGTTGGTTGTGAAGGCGCTAAGTCGGTCAGTGCAGCCACTTGGGGCATAGCCTTTAATAACCTTATATTTACAGTGGTTGATTTATGCCTGAAGGGACCGGTGCTTCCAGGAATCTGCTTCACCGGCATTATCATCTGGTAGTTGTGCAGTAAACATACATGTGCTTCTGACAATCAGTTATTATTCAGTGATATGTCATAGAATTGTAGGCATTATCGTCAGCAGTAGTGATTTAAAACTTTCCCTTTCCTAGAATGTTATGTTTATTTCCTGTCTTTTTTTGAGAAATACCATTTGCCATTTTCACAAAATGTTCATAATAGTGGATTGTGGTGAATCAGTGTGATAGGATGTTATTCATCTGAGGGAAGCACAATGATTATGTTCTTTGCTCTTTGGTATGATTTATCTATGGTGTGCACACGTGCACATTAACTGCATTAAGTAGGGCTTTCTAATCCTAGTGGAACAATAAGATATTTCACAAATGAATTATTCTTGACGAAGATCCAGTTTCTTTCGAATGAAGTAGTTTTAATATTTTGGTACCTCAACTACAGGAGGGTCATGTGTTCAAATCCCAAATCATCCTGGACATGCTTTTAGTTTTAAGTCAGTAACTTTTCACTGATTCTGGTTTCACCAAACAGAGTGAGTGAGTTGGACACATCTTGTTATTTTCAGTTATATCATGGCTTGCTTTCTTGGTGTGTGAGGAAAATGGTGCAGGTCTGAGACTTACAGCACTCTTGGGATACCTATGAGTACAGGTATGTCCCTGATAAAACTCGCAAAATTCTCTCGACGTATTTGGATTAGAACTCTCGAGCTCCTGGCGTGCCTAAGGGGCTCAACACTACACGCTGAATTGCGAAGCATTAGACGACTGAACATGCTTCATATATATACAATCCAAAGAAACTCTCAGGAACCGCATCCAACTACAATCAGCCACCGTACAAACGATTCGAGCATGTAAAATGCCTCTTGTTTCACTAAACCTATGAAACGATAGCGTCTCGTCGTATCAACGTACCGTATCAATATCTTAACATTCAATGTTACTTTGAGCTATTGTAAAGTCTCTCCTGAGGCCAGCGTCTGCCTAAAGGGTAGTATCCTCGGTTTCGTCAAATCCAAATACGTTAGAAGATGATACTTGATGGGAACAAAACAAGCGTTGGTCGGCCCCGCTTGTGCATGAGTTGTTCATCAATGTTCAACTCCTGCATTGTGTCACATTCGCGAAGGCCAGTCTAGTGCACGTTTACAAACAGTCAGACAGACAGACAGACAAATGCATACACAGACAGAGAGATATTCAGACACACACACACAGAGGTAGACACAAAGAAATGCATACACAGACAGAAAGTCACTCAGACACTGACGCACACATGCAGACAGATAATCAGACCCAGACACACATGCACAGACAGACAGACAGACAGACACAGACGCACACAGTCAGACAATCAGGTTTACAATACCATTCTTGAGTTCATTTAAGCGTTCTTGTCACAGACCGTTCTTAGCTGTTGCAGGCATTGTAATGACCAAGCATAGCTCAGTTGCCACATGCGTGCTATCTGCTTTCCGTGAAGGAACTTACAGACCGCCTACTTCTCTGCACTCAGGTATTGATGTTGGCGTGACCGATCCAGACTATCTACCCTGTATCAGTGAGAGTGATCCATTCCAAGCGTTGACAAATGACATTGGTTTCACAGTTATAGTGCTGACATATCGAATGTCCACTATGAACAACTTTCTTCAGGTCAGGTTGATGTTTCTTGGCAATACGACACCGTTGATTAATCAACAGGTAGCATTTGCCCAGTACCAGCAGACAGGTCTCCTTGAAGAATTGGTCTTGTTACAAATCGCAATGTGATTTGGAGGAGGATTGCCTGTAGCACGCACACTCTAAACATGTCTAAGAATCCTCATTAATCGAGCATGTCCTTCCTTCTGTTTACAGTGATGCATCAGTGACAAAAGTTATGTCCGATGCAATTCCTTATTTTCACTTGCGTTCCCGAATTATTTCAGGTGAACAGATGACTTGACTTTGCACATGTTTATGACGCGTGTCACCAGTGGGGCAGGATACGCGCACCTTTCCGCAAACACCTAGTGTCATCACTATTTCAAAGTGATTCATAAACACATGCTCTGTTATCGTATCGCATGGTGACATTCACTGGATTGTCTGGTCCAGACTCGATTTGTTTACAAACAACGCCGTACAGCTGTAAGACTGCTGAAACAAATATATGCTTGGCTCATGATTTAGTCCAATCAACTATATCATGATTTTAGCAGAGATTGTTTTTATAAATATGTCGCTTTTATTTCGAGACCATGTGAGCTCAAGTACAGGTGCACATAAACAAAATTCGTATAGAAATAAGTCCGTTGATTTCAGTTAGATGAAACCATGTTTAAAACGTTCATTGCATCACGAATCCTGAAGGATGCTCAAAACGATGAGTGATGTGATCAAATTATCTGCTAGAGACTGACTTCACACTGCCATGATCTTGTCAGCTGACAGGGAAGGGTAATGTCAAGGACAAGCGTGAAGTAGACCTGCCAACATTTGTAGACAGTAATCACTCAGTCTAACCTTAATTGCTGTTCCATCATCATGAAGGAGACACAAAATATGTTTATGCTGATATTGTGTGTCGTCGAGGAGAAGCGCCATCTATTTCCGGAAGGTTCTGGAAGGTCAGAACAACCACATGCTTGCATTCTGTTCATGATAATATCTTGGAAATTAGTAAAGGTAAATGACTTTGAACCAAAGAAGTGTTTATTTAATTTGAGGAATGGACATCTGACAACGTATTTTCTTCGGCGTGACGAGCGAACGTTTTAACCATTAGGCTACCCCATCGAACCTACCTGGTCAGATTTCATCCTGTGTTAGCACATATCCGTACGTGTGGGTTTAATTAAGGCAGATATCCCAGACCTGTAACACTGAGACATACCTGAAATACTGATGAAAGATGCGTTGAATCAAACTCACAAATACCCGTGTGCAGTTCTGACAATTCAGACATTCAACCTTAAGCCATGTATTAAGTGACCGCCTCCGTGGTGTAGTGGTTAGAACGTCCGCCCGGAGCGCTGAAGGTCGCGGGTTCGATCCCCGACCGCGTCATACCAAAAGACGTTAAAATATGGTACTTGGTCTCTGCCTGGCGTTCGGCATTAACGGGTACAAGAAGGACTGGTCGGCTCGGAGTCAGTATAATGTGTCTGAGTGGCGTATTCATGCTTCACTGCGGCATGGTATCTTAGTGGGCTAGCACTATAAAACCAACTTCAGTCTGGGCTAGTACAAGCAGCTGCACTTACACATACACACGCATGCACGTCGTCATATGAGCGAAATATTCTCAAGCACGACGTTAAACCTAATTTCACCTCACCTCACCATGCATTAAGTATATAAACGCCGTCTCTATACAATAACCATCTCTTGAGACAAACTTAACCCCAGAATCTTACCAACAGAAAATTACAATGTCAAAGAAAAATAAAATATGTATGTAATAAAATTCGCACTTTCTGTCCCATTAAGTAATTTCATGTTTTCTCCAAATGCGGATATCTTAGCAACAGAAAGTCATTATGTAAAACAGCAAAATGTGTGTAACAAAATGCACACTTTCTGTCCCATTAAATATGCTATCTCCCATTTCCTATGTCAACACAGAATTATAATATGCATCTTCTGCATTCACTGCCATTATTATCAGTCTGGGGTTCACCGTAACATTCCCATGTTGAAGAATCTGTTCCTTTGTCCCCAGCCGTCAATCATACAACAGCATCTGTTTTTTCTCACAAATTGGTTTCCTCCAAAAAACTATTCGGCGCCTGTTCTGAGCTGTGGGTAATTAGGACAGTGGGCAGAGTTCCGATTCCAGTCTGCCTGCTCTATCAGAACCGACAACCTATTCTTCATTTGCTTGAAGTTCTGTGAAAACAAAATATTCACCGAATATACATGATTTAAAAAATATGCTTCCTTCGACTTCACATGTTGTCTATTAGATGATAGTTCAACTACGCTGATTGCAGTT